>NC_136757.1:1423553-1441053 GCF_936440315.1 Barbus barbus
CTGAACATCTTAGAGAACATCACCACAGGCTGCATCTTCATCATAGTCGTCATCAATGTCTTCATCACTGCATTCGGAGTTCAGCGGCCCAATGCAGGCGTGTGACACCAGCTCACACACACACACATCACTTTAGATGACATTAAAGTTTAATCAGCTTGTAGCAGGGCATTATGGGTAAGTTCTGTGGGACTGGGTGTGGACTGTCAGACAACAGGCTCAGAGCGGTCACATATAAATTGGTGTTTGAAATCAATTACAAAAGTAGGTAGGTGTGTATAAAAACATTTGTCTGCGTAGCACACCCCATTCAGCCGTGTATTATATTTGATAATGTTGTATTTAAGGCAGCTACTGAAGTAGCTTTACATGAAAACAACAACAACAGAATAAAACCCTGAAAATAAAACATTCCTGACGACTGTAAAAGTTGATTTCATCACAACGGATCATAACAGTGAATGATCTATCATCGAAAACAGGCTGGTCATTACGCATTTCATTTTGTGATATGATATCTTGTGTAATATTTACTGGCCTTTTACTAGCTTTTGTATTTGATGTTAATTTGATTGTTCTGTAATCAACAGCTATGATTATTCAGCTTGACAGTAATAGTGTTAAGTATTTGACAAAGGCGGCGTTAAAAACACGCAATTTTATATGGAATGAAATATGCCTGCATTTAGGTAAACAGAGTCAAAGATGTAAATATCACCCCTTAACCCCTTAACTGTCACCCTTTTGAAAACAGACTTGAAAGTGCACTATTTCAAGTTAAATTGTAATAATTCATGAATGCTTTTGAATACAGACCTAAGGTTGGTCTCCTTTAAAAGAAGACAATCAGAAGATTAATGCAGAAGTGAAATAATTTCAAACAATGAAAGTAAAAAAAACTTATAAAAGTTAAAATTTACTGAAAATAACATGTACGGTACTATTATTACTATATATTATATAAAATAAATATTTTACAAAATATGTTTTAATCCAAATTTGGCATAAACTTAAAGCCATATGTCTAATTAAGTTGTGTTCCAAATTTGAAGTTGATATAAAAATAATTGAGGTTACTATGCAATTTTGTTTAGGCGTTACACCACAAACAGCCACCGGGTGCCATCCAAACCCATTGAAGTTTTTTATGCACTTTTCTGTCACAAATGTATCAGTTTCTCTCTCACTCTTACTCCTATCACCAAATATGGAATCCTCAGACTCAGCCGTTTCCGATGATATGTATTTTGTCAAGATTATAAAAAGTTTTGATTCTATAAGACCGTGATATATTTGGAGTATGACACCTCCCACTAGGGGGGGGGGGGACTAAAAGATTTTAAAGTACCATTTCTATGGTGACGCAATATCCGATTTCAAAACGGTTTGCACAGGATGAATTTTGAGATTTTAAGCTTTCAAATGATATATAATATATGATGATTACTAAAACATGTGATAGGAAAAAGAGGAAACAAATAGAATTTTTGTGTCAAAGGTCAGAGCTCCTATTATGGTGTATATGTTTTGAGGTGCGCTCTTGTCATAAATTAATCTATTACTGCTCCTACATAATTTTTAACAACAAACAGTGGTCAAATATCTATTTAGGAGACGTGGACCTAATGATATATAGTTTGTCATGATTAGATTAGGATTTAATGGTAATATATTGAAGTAAAGTTAGGTGTCCCGTATACAGGACGGTGACAGTTAAGGGTTAAATAAAGAGTTCTTTGAAAAAGGCTTAAAGGAAATCTAAAACGTATATCTTTTTGAAGAGTCAGTGAAAGGAGTTGCTTTTTGTAAATGTTGGAGGTCCTGAGCGCATGTACAGTTGTGGTCAGAATTATTGAAACCCTTGGTAAATATGATCAAAGAAGACTGTGAAAATTAACCTGCTTTGTTAATCCTTTTGATCTTTTATTTAAAAAATTCACAAAAAGCTAACCTTTCATTGGATAATAAGAATTTAAAATGGGGGGAAATATCATTATGAAATAAATGTTTTTCTCAAACACACGTTGGACACAATTATTGCACCCCTAGAAATTCTTAAGAGTAAAATATCTCTGAAGTATACTCCCATTCATATTCACAACTTTGAGCACTCTAGGGTGATTATGAACATGAAATTATCCAGCCATGGCTTCCTGTTTCACAGAAATATAAATAGGAGGGAAAACAAAGCCCAAATTCCCTTAATCATCCATCACAATGAGAAAAAACAAAGAATATATTTCTGATGTGCAGCAAAAGATAACTGAGCTTCACAAATTAGTGAAGTGGCTTTAAGAAAAGAGCTAGAGCAGTGAAAATCCCCATTTCCACCATCAGGGCAATAATTAAGAATTTCCAATCAACAGAAAATGTAATGAAACTGCCTGGAAGAGGACGTGTGTCTATATCGTCCTAATGCACGGTGAGAAGGAGAGTTTGAGTGGCTAAAGACACTTCAAGGATCACAGCTGGAGAATTGCAGAAAATAGTTGAGTCTCGGGGTCAGAAAACCTTAAAAACAAATTGTCAAACAGCCCCTACATCACCACATGTTGTTTGGGAGGGTTTCAAGAAAAATTCTCCTAGCTCATCCAAAAACAAACTCCAGCATATTCAGTTATCAGACAGGACTGGCACTTCAAATGGGACTGGCTTCTATGGTCAGATGAAACTAAAAAATGAGCTTTTTAGCAGCAAACACTCAAGATGGGTTTGGTGAACACAGGGATAAAAAGTACCCCATGTGTACAATGAAATATACTGCTGTATTTGTGATGTTGTGGGCCTATATTTCTGCTGGAGGTCCTGGACATCTTGTTTAGACACATGGCATCATGGATTCTATCAAATACCAACAGATAAAAAATCAATAAGTGACTGATTCTATTAGAAATCTTATAATGGGCCATGTTTGGATCTTCCAACCGGACAATAATCCAAACACAAACCTCAAAAACAACACAAAAATGGGTCACTGAGCACAAAACCAAGCTTCTGCTGGCCATTCCAGTCCTCTGACCTGAACTCTGTAGAAAATGAGTGAGGTGACCTGAAGAGAAGAAGCACCAACATGGAGCTGTGAATCTAAAGGATCTGGAGTGATTCTGGATGAAGGAATGGTCTCTGATCTCTTGTCAGGTGTTCTCTAACCTCATCAGGCATTATAGGAGAAGATTTAGAGCTGTTAAACTGGCAAATGGCGGTTTCAAAAAGTATTGAATAAAAAGGTGTCGTTAATTGTGACCAATGTGTATCAGAGAAAAACATTTATTTCATAATGATATTTCCCCCCATTTTAAATTCTTATTATCCAATGAAAGGTTAGCTTTTTGTGAATTTTTTAAATAAAAGATCAAAAGGATTAACAAAGCAGGTTAATTTTCACAGTCTTCTTTGATCATATTTACCAAGGGTTTCAATAATTCTGACCACAACTGTAACTACTGTAAGAGAAGATGTGCTATATACTGTACAGTAGACACGGACGAAGTGTGTTATATCAGTATTCTCAGTTTCAGTTATACAGTAGATTATTACACAAGCAAGAGCAGAAGTGAAACACAGACACAGGCTCTGATAGGAAGTGCTTGTTTATGGTTGTGATTAGTAACTGCATCTTCATTTTAGCTTCTTTTTAGACTGATCTGCATTCTAGGCTGTCTGTTTAATAATAAATATTATGAGCTGCTTTGTTTTCCATTGATTTAATAAGGGAAGTCATTTTCTAGTGATCCTAGAATTATATAAATTCTGTCTCTCTTTTCCAGAGTGCCATTGTATTTCATTTCTCAAAGTGAATGGATGAAAACAGTGAGCCGTGAAAGCAGGAGCTTTCTGATAACAGTCTTTCAGATGAACTGGGCCCAGGAGCTCAGAGTCAATAGCTATATTTCATTATCATTGCCGTCATGTACATCAGTGCCACATTCAATTATTGTGTGCATCCAAGCTGAGTCTCTTAGAAAAACACAAGGTCTAGAGATACGCTTTTTTTTTTAACGTTTTTTAACCTGAGCATCACATTTTTAGGATGTTGTGTCATGCATTGTGTTCTGCTCTCTTTGTTCTGTACAAAGTGTCACATGCACACTTCAGCTTCAGAGCTCTTGCTGTTTAGTAATAAATAAGTGACTCTGTGGCCCTTAAATGTTTCAGTCAAAAGGCCACAATTGTCCATTCCTGTAAACTTGTACACACACACACAAGCTTCTGCTGTAGCACAGGTCTATTCTAAGACAGCTGATGCTGACCTCTGGTGGCATGATGTGTATTTACACACACAGTCTCAATCATTTGTACAAGTAGATTTTCACAGATAGCCAGTGATTATCATTATGACACTGAACACTGCATTACTGTTCAGCTGTTAAAGGGACAAAAATGAGTGAAACTGTTCATGTCTATTTGTATTCTTGATGCAAAATAAAATAAATAAATAAATGTTGTGGATTGACTTTGTTTTAACAATTGATAACTGAGTTGACTATTTTGGACATGTATAGTTATATATATTATATTATATTATATATAGGATACTAGTCTCTCTAGTCTTATACAGTATTATATGTGCTTCTATCATATAAAACAACTGAATTACATGACAGAGCATCAGTAACATCAAACATTACACAATAAAGATTTGAACGATTACACTGAATTTAACACATTTTAATGCAATTTTCAATGTTCATTTAATTTTAATTAAAATATTAATGTAAAATATTAATTAATCCTACTTTAATTTGACAGATTTCACTTACAGATAACTAAATTAGTTCAATAACATTAATACTAAGAGAACAGACCTTTGTAAAGCAAAGAGAATGTGTCTCATAACAGGCGTCTGAATGAATCTTGATTCTGAATAAAACACAGAAAGCACCTGTGCATGAGGGCCAGACCTGAACGCTGTCAGAATATGCCCTTCAGACAATATGTTGATTTACAGATGATTTCACGAGTTCACACTTACATATATTTAGCACGATAAACGTAATGCGTATTTGGCGAGTATGGTAATACGTTATTGGCGTGCTGTCCTGGGGAAGGGCTCCGTGCTTGGGAACTGCCCAAACCCAGAGTACCCCCCATGTGGTGAGAACTGACTGGAAAATGGAGGAGAAGGGGTGGTGGAGGGATGCTGAGTAATCGTCAAATGAATGGAGGTATGACGGCTGTATTTATATCCATGTATTGATGAACTTGATTACGTGCCACTTGTGTCTAATTAGGCTAAGTATCTGACGTGTTCCTCCCGAACTTTGTTAATTAAACATCATTTCACGAGTTCACACTTACATATATTTAGCACGATAAACGTAATGCGTATTTGGCGAGTATGGTAATACGTTATTGGCGTGCTGTCCTGGGGAAGGGCTCCGTGCTTGGGAACTGCCCGAACCCAGAGTACCCCCCAGAAGCAATATTGGACAGCCGCCATCTGAGATTCCCCCCCAAAATACGCACTAGAGATCTGGCGGGAGCTGGTATAAGAGTAGCGTAGATGATGAGCCGGGGGAGCCTGAGTGCTCTGAGGGAGCAGTTTGGCATGCGTGAGTAGGCCCCTCCGGCCGCTGGTGTGAACTGCGTGGTTGAGGGCGACCGGTCAGGGAGGGCTCAAACCGATGCTCAACGGTTGCTCATCACGTTGGGACGGGTGAGCCTTGCCCGCCGATTGGAGGAGCAGCGTGATTGATGCCCTGACCAGGAGGACCCGAGTTGCCTGCAGTGGGACAGATCACGGAGTCGGCGTACGGGCCCTACTGGCTGTCAGCCCCTGCTAATCAGAGGACAGAGGGCATTTATCTGACCAAGGGGACCCATGAAGCCTCCGACTAGAGCACAATACTCCTTCGTCGGACGAGTAGGACCTATTGGTTTGGCAGGTAAAAAGAGTTTGGGCCATCCGACAAGGATGCTCTCGCAACATCCGATG
The DNA here is from genome assembly GCF_936440315.1 of Barbus barbus. Lineage (NCBI taxonomy): Eukaryota > Metazoa > Chordata > Actinopteri > Cypriniformes > Cyprinidae > Barbus > Barbus barbus. The sequence goes on from NC_136757.1 coordinate 1,429,489, forward strand.
GGAGATCAAGACTCACGGCATCGTATGGATAAGCATGCCTGTGGGTGGCAAGTATAGGAGCCCAGCCGGGAGAACTGCGTCGACGTCCGACACGAGACCAAGGCTACATGCCGGCCGGAAGGTCCTCGCCGGGTGGGTAGGGAGAAGAGAAAACACGGGACTGGTTTGGCTCTCGCAGACTCCGATGGGAGATGGAGACTCAGGACATCGAACGGGTAAGCTTCACCAGGCGGGGGGAAAAGATGTGGGGATAGAAGGGATAGTTGGACAGTGTTCGGCGGGCGGACGAGACCCGTAGCGGTAGGGTTGGGCCTCGCCGCCTGTCGGACGTAAAATTAGGTGGGAGGCAAAACTGTCACCGACTCTCTCCGGGATCCCAATACTCCCCGAGTCGAACGGGTAAGTCTCGCCGTCCGTAGGATGAAAACGATAAGGTCTGGCTGGGAGGCTCTCGCCGACACCCGACAGGAGCACAATACTCGCTGTATTGGACAGGTAAGCATCGCCAAGCGTGGGACTTGAAAAGGTAAGGTGTCTGGCCGGGAGTGCTCTCACTGGCGTCCGACGGGAGATCAAGACTCGCTGTGTCGGACACGTAAAGACGAAAGGGTAAAGTTAGGTCGGGAAGTTTTACCGTCATCCAACTGGTGGGCGTGCCCACCCGTTTGATGGGTTAACCTCGCTGACATAGTAGGAAAAGGTGAGGTTGTCCAGCCGGGAGGCTTCTGCGTCATCCGACGGGAGATCAATACTCGCAGGTCGGATGGTTCGGCCTCACCGGTAGTGGACTGAAAGCTATGTTGCTTGACCGACCGGTATGTAGTGATCGACGGGGGTTCGATATGGTGGTGCGGGCGGATAGAAAATGTAAGTTTGCCAGGCTGGGGCTCTTGCCAACATCCTGACGGGAGCTCAATACTCGTAGTGTCAGATGGGTAAGCCTTGCCGAGCCAGGGATTTGAAAAGATAAGGTTGTCTGCCGGGAGGGCTCTCGCCGGCGTTCGTCGGGATATCTGGGCTCACCGAATCGAACTGGCTAGACGGAAAGGTAAAGTTTAGTGGTCGGGAGACCTCACCGTCCACAGACTGGAGATGGGTACTCGCAGCCTGTATGGGTAAGTTCGCCGGCCGCAGGATGGAAAAGGTAAGATGTCGGGCTGGGAGGCTCTCGCTGACGTCTGACGGGAGATCAAGACTCACTGTGACCGACCTGCATATGACGCATGAGATGTTCTTGCAACCTGTGAACACCCTGCTGTGGAGATCTAAGTCGAGAGCGCCCCAGTAGGGGCATTGATTCCACTGCGCTACTCGGACGGCGCTTTTAGCGGAAAATAGTTTGTGGTAAGTGAAGAACAGCCCTCCTCCGTAAGATAACGCGAGCTCGGCTATGATAGCCAAGTAGTCGTTTAGCTCACGTCGTCTGTGGGGGAAGACGGAGCATATGATCTCGGTGAAACGACTAAAGGCTATGGAGAACTCAGGAAACGACAGGATATGGGATGACTGAGGATTGGGGTTTTTTAAAGTGACTGAGAAGTCCCCGCAATCTATCTGTCGGTGAGTTTCGGAGGTAGGCAGGAGGGAAAGGAGAAGCGAGAGATCAACAGCCGCACCTGCTAATATTTGTGCGCGGTCGTTGTTTGCCACTTGTGGTGGTTCGGCGGCGATAGCGTTCGCTGGGATGGGCATGGGTGTGGCGGTGAAGAGTGAATATTGTGGTTTCGCTTGCAAGAGAGGGTTGGCTGGGGGTGGGGCAATGTTTGGCAGCTCATGGGGCCAAACGTTAGTCTGGGCTGTAATTCCCGAGCAGGAAGGAGCGGGTTGCAGGGCTCAATGAGGAGGCCACGGAGGCCCAGTGCTTGTCTGTGCTGTGAGTTCTGAGCCATAGGGCTGCGGAGCTGAGGGTGGTTGCCCAGGTGGCCCTGGCCACGCTTGGGCCGCGGGCCCTGAACTCGGAAAGGTGGGCGATGGGGCACAATGTGCCGGCCATTGCAGCCAAGCGTTTGCTTGCGCTGTGGGCCCTGAGTTTAAGAAGGTGGGCTGCGGGGCTGAGATTGGCGGCGGAGGCGGCCAGGCGCCCACTTGAGTTGTGGGCCTTAGCATTGCTGAGGGAGGAGCTGCGGCGAAATGCTGAGCTGCAGCCAGATTCTCGACTGGCCTTGCTTCGGTGGAATAGGGGGCGTGGTCTTGGCTTGCTGCGGCTTAGCGCCGCTGTTTGATGAGCTGGTCCTTGAGCTGGAGGAGAATGAAGGAGTCTGCCTTGATGTGTTCACGGATTTGCTGGGTTTTTTCCCTTCTTTGGGGCTGGAGTGGATTTAGGAGATGGGTTAGTTGGTCTTAGATTTTTATACAAGTCATACAATTCGGCTTTGGTAAACTTGCGTGGGGCCTGCATGTCAGCGTTGCTTAGCGCCTGCCTCAGGCTCGGCACGGTCCATTTTTCTATGGGTGGAATTGTTGGCCTGGTGGACCGGTATGAAGACGCTGGGGAAACAGGTGGTGTTCTCGCCGGAGGAGATGAATGAGAACTTCAGCGTTTTGAGAGGCGAGAGGCTGAACGGGTTGTAGGCCGCCCGCGACGAGGAGCCTGGGGCTCGATTGCATAGCTGTGCGGGGAAGCGGAGATCCTGGAACCGGTTGGTTGAGGTGTTGCCGCCGGGGAAGAGACGGATTCTGCTCCTGATGAGGAAGTATCGTGGTGGGACATCGAGGACTATGTCAGACGAGCGAGCAGGATGCTGAGTAATCGTCAAATGAATGGAGGTATGACGGCTGTATTTATATCCATGTATTGATGAACTTGATTACGTGCCACTTGTGTCTAATTAGGCTAAGTATCTGACGTGCTCCTCCCGAACTTTGTTAATTAAACATCATTTAATAAAAACTCAACAATTACTTTAATACTATTAACTTTTCACAGACTAAATACAATCCAGTTTTTGCCCCTAATGATAAATTGCATAGAAACACTAACCGAAAATATTTAATTAATTAATTCCTATAAATAAACGTGTTGCTCGAACTACAAACTGTCATATACACTAAGTAATTACACTGAATTCTGTCGCACTACATAATAAAAGTTATTGGTGAATTCTGTGCTGTTCATTTCTGAGCTGAGTCAGATGAATTCAGTCATAAAAATGATTCACTGGTATTTGAAATCGCTTCTACACCGTCAGAAAGAAAATGCAGAAATTCTACCATTAAGGCTACAACAGTTTGTCACAGGGACAGTGCCTTTAAAGGGACGCCTTTGTACCCTTTTTTTTTTTTTTACTAGTACAGGACCGTGTAGAAGTGACAGGAGTGGGAGAGATAGGGACGCAGGATCGGGAAAGATCCTCGAGTCGGGCTCGAACTCGGGACAGCTGTAGCACAACTCCACTGCCCCAACACCTGTACCTTTTCTGCCCCTAAAAGAGACAGGGCCTGTTTACACCTGGTCACTTCATGCATTTGCTCTGATAGCTATTCGATTGTGAAAAGACCGTAAGACCGACTGTAAATGTCCTCCGAAATATAAGTCCCTTCAGATGAAACTAGAGTGTAAAATTATGACAGCACCGTACTATCAAACTTTTAAGGGTAGAAAAAGCATACAGATGTCCCTTTAATGGTTCTGCCCCAGCCATTGTACCCCTAAATGTACAATTTTGGCATATTGGCCTTAGTGAGTGAGTGAAAAAGTGAATGCGTGAGCTTTTACCTGTCATCATACTGTCGCTTCTAATGCAGGTCAGTAACTCTTATAACCATCACATTTATGATTCGAAGTGAATGGGAACAGAATTGAGTCATCATTCGTGTAAGTTTTGTGGACTCTGTCACTTTCAGCTCTTGTCATGCGTTTACTTCTAGTGAAATAAATCTACGAAGTGTTACAAAATGAAGACGATGGATAAACATATGGGGATCTAGTTGAAGAAAATGACAGAACTATTATTGATGATTAATTTATAAGTTAAAAACTTTTCAGGTGCAGAATACGTGCATGTTTGATAAGGAACCGCGGCGTGGCCTGCTGGCCCATGAATGTGTGGAACTAATGCCATCCGCTCACGGTTTAGTTAAGTGTGTTTCTGTAAGTGTTTCTTAACTCTGGCCCTTGAGGTTCCTGCAGAGTTTAGCTGCAACCAAACTCACCTGCTGCCTGTGACTTAGTAGTAATCCTGAAGAGCTTGTTCAGGTGTGTTTGATTAGGGTTGCAGGACAGTGCAGCTCTCATTCAGAAAACTAATGATCACAGTATTATAATCTGCACAAACATCTGAAAGGAATCCAGTGTGCTACTTTAGCATGGTATTCAGTTTTTATTCACACATTATATACAGAGGCACCAACACTTGCTGAAATCTCCACATTTTCAAGCTTGCTTTGGTTTTTAGTTTGCTTACAAAAAGAAATCTACACAGTTGAGACTTTGATTCCATGAGGATATAATGATTATTTCAATTGTGCATCAATAAAGCATATTTACAGAATGTCCTTATACTGAGTAAATGAGAGAATACTATGTTGATAGATGTTTTGGAATATTTTAAATAAACGTTTTTTTTTTTAAATAATTGTGCTGCTGTTTCATGAAGTCTGGGTTATGGACAGTGTCAAGCATCAGGCATGGTCAAGCATTAGCATCAGAGACATCAGTCTGTCTGGAGAGCCTTTGGATTATTTTCCTGCAAACTCTACATTCTTCAGGTCAAAGGAATGAGGCATACTGTATGTAAACACCCTGTAATGTTGCAGGTCAAGTAGTCATATTATAATGATTTACTATGCAGCTATTTAAAACATCGATTGTTGCCTTCTATTGTTACTGATGTTTGGCCAGTATCAAGTGCAATAGCATGTTAAGTGCGAAGAAAATTCAATACACACAATTATCCAAAAAACATAACAAAACAACACGTGAAAGAAGTTCCAGCTCTCGGTTGAGGTCTTATCTCATGGCTAGTCCCAGTTTGCATCATTATTATCCACGGTCTTCAGCACATCCTCATATAGACATCATCTGGACAGGCGGTGGATGTGGGCTGAACAGGTGCGGTCCGTTCCAGAGCGGGCCATGAAGCGGCCTGCAGAAGTGTCTGTCCCCTGCAGCACCACGGGGGACAGGGAACGCACCGCGGGCCTCAACAGGGCCCATGTGTGTGTCTATGAGGTAGTCAGTGGGTGGACTGAGTATCAGAGAGAACTGGGACGGATGGATGATCGGAGGACAGGGCTTCCTTTGCTGAAGACACCTGTGAAAAACACCATATCATCATAATGAGTGCATGCACGTTAAAAAAGTTTCAGACTGTTAAATCTCGGGTCAGGGATTTAATACAATAACTGTATTTAAAAGGAACAGTTCACCCAAAAAAGAAACTTTCATGAAACAAAAAAAATAAACTTTTTGTTTCTTCATCAGGTTTGTAGAAATGTCTCAGCAATGGATGCTCTGCAGTGAATGGGTGCCGTCAGAATGAGAGTCTAAACAGCTGATAAAAACATCACTATAATCCACCACATATGACTCATCAATTAAAGGTGCCATAGAATGCATTGATACAGTATTTTAAATTGTTCTCTGATATCTACACAGAAGGTATGTGGCTTAGGTAAGGGCAAAAAATCTCCAGAAACGATTTTACATGTCCATTTACAACCCTAGGATTTCTCCCTAGAATGAAACGGTCTGTTATTGGCTTATTTGGCAGGGTCATGAATAATAATGAGCTCTGCTCTGATTGGCTGTTTCACAGCGCTGCGCAATGTTGAGCTCTGCTCTGATTGGCTGTTTCACAGTGCTGCTCAATGTTGAGCTCTGCTCTGATTGGCTGTTTCACAGTACGGCTCATCAGCAAGAAGGAAGCACAGGGAGGAAAATATATATTTAAATACTTTCTCTCGCAGTTATATCGTCGGGTAATTATACTGTATATAAAACGCAGGCATCAGGGAGCCGTTATTAATATGCGAGGCATTGAAACTGCTTTTGAACGATCCATCGATCGCGTTATAGTTCACTTTCAAGAGACGCGATCACACAAACTATGTTTACATCATGGAGCAACAGTACTTACCACACATTTCACAAGATCAGATGCTTGTCAGTGGTGCTCAGGATCTGTAAGTCATTCGCCATCATCCTCATCTCTCCTTACTGAGAGTGAAATCTTATGTACTGTAACAGGCTACCGCTAGCAAGGAGCTAACCATGTCCCTTTAGTGGCTCGCGTTATTTGCTTTCTGTGCCTTTCTGAATACAGACACCAACCCATCCCTGCACTTCACACCCCCTGCACGGCCTGGAACATAACATTTATTGTGTTATTTTCGCTGTTGTCCGCGCTTGTTTATTTACAATACCTGCAGAGCTTCTGATGGTTCGGCCGGCTTAGAACAAGGGCGGGTTTATGCAAATGTTGGGGGCGTAGTGATCCCGACTGTTGCGTCACTGTCGGTGTTATGTTCTGATTCGCCTGTTTTTCAGTGGTCTTTTTTAATCACGAGATTTACATATGAAGGAGGAAACTATGGTGTTTGAGGCTCACTGTATGTCATTTCCATGTACAGAACTGTTATTATTTAAATATGCCAGGGTAAAGACTGTTTTTCATTCTATGGCACCTTTAATGTCTTTCACTGGAGGAAGCGTTATTATGGATTATAGACTCGTATTTTAGTTAAAAGCGTCTTGATGCTGGATTTGTTTCAGCTTTTGTCTTCTCCAGATGTTAATTGATGAACTGGAGTGGTGTGGATTATTGTGATGTTTTTATCAGCTGTTTGGACTCTCATTCTGACGGCACCCATTCACTGCAGAGCATCCATTGCTGAGCAAGTGTTGGTTTAGCATGTAATGCAAAATTTCTCTACATCTGTTCTCATGACGAAACAAACTCATCTACATTTAGCATGGCCTGAGAGCGAGAACATTTTCATTGTTGGAGTGGACTCTTGCTTTATCTTTGTGATGGCAGCATACTGAGTGTTTGTGCAGATGTGAGTTGGTCTACTTTGAAGCGTGTTTGGACAGTACCTGCAGGCAGTGTGGAGGTCTCCGTGGCCGTAGATGTGTTTGTCTGTGTGTGGTCTCTCTCCTCTGCTGCTGTTGTTGTTGTTGTGGTTGTGGTTTGTGGTTTTCTGGCCGTGTAACTCCTCTCTCTGCAGCTCCGCACCCTCAACGTCTATTTGTTGCCAAAACTCTGACGCTCCAGTTTGTCTTGCCCTACACATCACACAAGACACACACTTTACAGTCATCCACGTCAGTGGTGGCTTTAACTGACTTCCTTCACATCTGCCTTTCTCTCTTCTCATAAGATGACAGATGCAAGCTCTTCTGAGTTAAGTCCCATTCTGAATCATGTCCACTTGGGTTTGCTGACTACATTTGAACGCGGGGGTTTGGAGAGAGTGTATAGCACCTAGAGTACACTGCTGAAATATGGGCCTGTTTCTCACACAAACCTATTGTATAATTTCAGCAGACAAGTGTATAAAGTATACTTTAGCGTACTTTTTAAAAGAGTATTTTTTGGACACTTGATTGCATGTTAATTTTAGAGTGTCTTCATTGCACATTTTACACACCCTTACTATAGCAATAACAGTAAATTATGGAGAATTACAAGCAATTAAGCTAAACCCTAACCCTGTAGTGTTCGCATTTTGTTGTGGATTACTATTAATTAGTACTTAATTTGATAATTATAGCATAACAAAGAGACTGTAAAATAAAATACATACAAAAATTGCAATTAAATGAAAACGTTATAGTTTAAATTCATATTTAATGCAATTATTTGACATTAGACATTTTTAATGATGAAGTTGCAATTTAGTACATTTAAAATAGATTAACTTTAAATGTAATATTAACACATTACAGTTACAATTATTATCAAGCAATTAACATCAGAATAAGTGCACTTCTTTAAAGCATGACAAAAGATTATTAAAGCAATGATTTATAATGCACTGTAAAGTGAAACTTAATTTGATAATAAGAGTCATTTCTAAAAGTGTTTTTAAGTATGTTAAGAAGTATAGTCATGAAAGTGTCCCTATAAAAACACTTACATTGCCTTTTATTTCATGAGTATTACATTATCTGCAAGTATGGTTTTTGAATAATATACTTTTCTGATTTGAAGTATACTACAAGTGCACATTTAATACAATTAAGCACACAAGGGAATGAAGACATGACATGTCTCAGAGTTAAATAGCGCTGGAATGAGTTTAAAGCTGTAGGCGGTAGACGATGCACCGGGTTTGAGAGCTCTGTCTATTCTCAATCCGTCTCTCACCTCTCCAACTTTCTCCTCTCCTCACGTTTCACGAGTCTCATCAGACAGGAAGTGATGAAGATGATGCTCATGATGAGTATGATGGCTGAGCTGATGAAGGACATCAGAAGAGCTAAATGAAAGCTGTCATCCTTGAACCGAGACAAAGCTGCACAAACAGAGAGAGCAAACACACAGTGAGACAGATGCTTAATCAAAGTCTTGGTGAACAGAAGAGACTGCTTTCCAATTTGAAGATATTTTCCATGACTGAGGGAACTTTCAAGAGCCACTCGGAGCAGTTCTGAGTCCTAATATGCTGTAACCATCAAGATATATCACCTAGTAAACTGTGCTTAAATGACAAGCCCTTTTGAATGAATGAATGAATGATGCATTTATATAGAGCTTTTATTGTGTATTGCCATACACCCAAAGCGCTTTACAATCATGTGGGGGTCTCTCCTCAACCACCACCAGACTTTTCAAGTCTTACAGTTTTTTACGATTGCTTAGGCACGATTTTAAAAACAAGGCTCATTTGGTCAAAACACTACACACAGTTCACACATCTACACACACAAGTAGCAGAACATCTCAGCTCTTCCTCAAAACTTCACAATAATTGAACAAAACCCAGTTTCAGTATCATATGATACACACATGGTTCATACAGTCAGATTCAGTTTGAACCACTTACACACTGCTGTGCTCAATATTAAACACTTGTTACATTTCTATCTGTCTAATGATACAGTCTGGGTTTGATTTTATTTTATTTTTTTAGCTATTATTAAAGAACATGAATTGACCAAACACAATACACGAGACAAGTGTTGCACACTGATGAAAGTATTTATTTTCACCACATTGAAAAATCCTTCAGTACATCATTGCAATTAGGCTGAAAATCAGAACATATTCTAAATACAATATAGTATATAAACTTTAAGTATAGTACATAAACTAAAGAAAAAAAAAACCTTAGCATCATCTCTTCATGTAGCTGGATATGGCCACTTCGTCCACATCACAGGCAATGTCCTCCCTCACAAAACAGCAAGGGAAGAATATTCTCGAATGGTGACTTCATCCTTGTCCAGACTCTGCATCTATTAGGTCACAGGCCTCCTCCGTAGCTTGAATGAGGGGTATAACATAGGGTCTTCCACTGCCATGTGGAAGGGAAAAAGGAAAGGAAGGGAGAGAGTTGTGGGAGGTACTGGAATAATGGAACCAGTTTCTGGTTGCATTAGTCTACAGTTTTTCTCAATTGTTTACACACAAATTCTGGTACTTGAGACACAATGACCACAACATGTAACTCATTCACCAACCCCCTGAACCAATTCTGCTAAACTACAAGCACAGTTCCTGCTTTACACTCAAATTGCAGTTCTAAAACACACTTTTTTCAAAACACTACACACAATTCTCTGCTTTTGGCACAATTTTTCATGCAGAAAATATCTTGTTTTCACAAGGAACACACTGCCATTCAAATAAGCACACTGACTCATCACAAGGGCAAACACCCGTCACACAGTTTTACAATGAGCAATCAGAGCTTTAGCATAAAAGGGCAACAGGTGAGCTCTTCTGTTTTGGAGCAATGGATGCCGACATTGGAAACAGAGGCAGAGCCAGAGGAGTGAGAGTAAGAGGAGGAGGACGAGGACGAGGAAGGCCAAGGACCGTAATCTCTGATGAGATCCGAGCCACTTTGGTTGATCATGTGGTCACCCATGGTCTAACAATGAGGGAGGCTGGGCAAAGAGTACAGCCAAATTTGAGCAGGTACACTGTAGCATCCATCATCCGGACTTTCCGAAATGAGAATAGGTAAGAAATCTACTCTCACTAGAAAATTGCAGTACTGCATATCAATACAGCACTCAATGAGTACAGTAGTACAGTATTGCCTGCGGACTGTTCTGTAGGACTGTACAAATACTGTAAAGTATGTTTCAAGTATTTAGGAAATGTATACCTATTTACAGTACTTTACTATTTGTTTGGCAGAACTGAAAGATTACCAACACAAGGTGGTCGGGAACACGTTCTGTCTCCTGAACAGGAAACTGAAATCATGAACATGGTCCTAGAAAACAACGCCATAACATTACGGCAAATACAAAGAAAAATAATAGAAAACAATGACATGTTTCAAAATATTGATAGGGTAAGCTTATCAACACTGGACCGTGTCTTGCGCAGAAATCATCTCAGGATGAAGCAGGTCTACAGGGTGCCATTTGAACGCAATTCAGAAAGAGTCAAAGAATTGCAATATAACTATGTGCAAGTGAGTCCCACAATTGATGCATACACTCAACACTGTATACAGTAAATTCTTCTGTTTTGTATGTAGTGTATGTGCAACTTTGTGTTGGTTGGGAATGGGATGTACACTGTGTACATTGTTTTTGCGGGAAAAATAAAATAAACTTTTACCGTGTATTTGTGTGTTCTGAGTATAAAAACAATATTCTCAAATATTTTACAACACACTTATGTATGTACTGTCTGTAGTAAGTGTAACACTGAACCAAGAAAAGGCCTAAATCATTATGATGAATGGAGAAGAAGTGTTTTCCATTGAGCACATCAGTGTTCAGCTGGTTCTTATAAATGTCTATTCATATGATGGTTTGTGTGTGTCATTGGAAAACAAACTACCATTTTGAGAAGAAATAACATTGTTTTGAATGTAAAGTTTCATTTTGCAGGAGAATTGAGGGGTTTTGCCCATTGTGTGTGTTTTTTTGGATTTGTGTGTAGAGTTCTGAGAATATGAGGCATGCTTTCAGAAAATGTGTGTAAACAATCGAGAAAAACTGTAATACCTAGTCTGTCCAATACTTAGTCGGTGTTGTAAGGAGCTATTTTGGCATGCCCCCCATGGAGGACCCCATTCTGTGTGATTACAGCATATATTGTGGTGTTACCACCACGTTGACCCAGGACATTCAAAATAGTTCTGTGGCCAAAGATGTTTCTCCTTATTCCTCTTTCTCTTCCTGCACCACTGCCTTTCATTTTTGTTGAAGACAAAAATTCACCTGTTGTCTTTTTATAGTGCTTACACCTGATTGTTGAGTTACAGTTAAGCAGCTAAGTGTCTGCACACCTGACGGCCGTGTTTGATCAATTGGTTCATATGTGTAGTATTTTGGAAAGCAGTGCCTTAAAATGGCAAAGAAGTGACAACATGTTAGATTTCTGTGTGCAATGTTGAGAAGTGTGTTTAGTGTCTTGTAAAACAATGTGTGTAGTG
>NC_136757.1:1446053-1488553 GCF_936440315.1 Barbus barbus
TAATAATAATAATAATAATTCATTACATTTATATAGCGCTTTTCTGCTTTTCTAAGCACTCAAAGCGCTCTACATTGTGAGGGGTGGTGTCTCCTCGTCCACCACGTAATGGGTTACCCCTGCGGAGAAACGGGCCTGCAGGAACTCCAGTACTGCACCAACGGGGCAGTTGACTGGGTCGAGCTGGCGGTCCCCGCACCAAGAAGTGAAGAGCCTCCACTTCAAGGCGTACAGTTTCCTCGTAGAGGGAGCTCTGGATTGGAGGATGGTCTCGACAACCTCGGTTGACAGACCGGAAGCTATGAGCTGTGCCCCCTCAGGGGTCACACCAACAGCTTCCATCACTCCGGGCGAGGGTGCACCTCGGTGCCCCCGGCCTGTGAGAGGAGGTCCCTCCTGACGGGCACTTCCCACGGAGTGCCGTCGAGGAGAGATATCAGGTCCGAGAACCATACTCGGCCCGGCCAGAACGGTGCTACTAACAGTAGACTGACCTCGTCCCGGCGCACTCTCGCCAGAACTCCAGGGAGCAGAGCGATCGGGGGGAAGGCGTACAGACGGAGCCTTGGCCACGTCTGTACCATAGCGTCCAGTCCCGGAGGAGCTGGAGGGGTCAGCGAGAACCAGAGAGGACATTGTGCTGACTCTTGAGTCGCAAAGAGGTCCACCTGAGCCTGGCCGAAAATACCCCAAATCTGCTTCACCACCTCGGGGTGAAGCCTCCATTCCCCGGGCCTCAGCCCCTGCCTCGACAGGATGTCTGCTCCCACCTTGAGATGCCCAGGTATGTGCATAGCTCTCAGAGATAAGAGCTTGCCCTGGGACCACACAAGGATCTGGTGTGCCAGCTTGTACAAGGGGCGCGACCGCAGACCTCCTTGGTGGTTGATGTAAGAGACCACTGCCGTGCTGTCGGTGCGCACCAGCACGTGGTGATCTCTCAGGTCTGGGAGGAAGTGCTTGAGTGCACGGAACACCGCTAACATCTCTAGCTGATTGATATGCCACGTCAGGTGGCAACCTCTCCACAGATCGCGGGCAGGGTGGCCACTCATGACCGCACCCCAACCGGTGAGGGAAGCGTCCGTCGCTAGCGAGACGCGGCGACAAGGAGCTCCCAACACCGGGCCCTGGGACCAGAACCAAGGATTCCTCCACATGTCGAAGGCACGGACACAACGGCGTGACACTTTGACAGCGCGGAGTGAGTTTCCCCTCAGGGAGACCCCCTTGGTCTTGAGCCACCACTGTAGGGGTCTCATGTACAGCAGGCCAGAAGGTATCACGCTGGACACAGCTGCCATGAGCCCCAGCAGTCTCTGAAACTGCTTGACAGTGAGTGACTGGCCTTCTCGCACTCTCCTGACTGTAGTAAGGATCGACTCGATCCGAGCAGGGGACAATCGTGCCTGCATCGTGGTCGAATCCCACACCACGCCTAGATAAGTGATTCTCAGAACCGGAGAAAGCACACTTTTCTTGGCGTTCAGTCTCAACCCCAGTTCTTTCCTGTGGGCGAGAACGACATCTCGATGCCGAACCGCCAACCGCTCTGATTGAGCGAGGATCAACCAATCGTCGATATAATTGAGTATGCGGATGCCCTGAAGCCGCAATGGGGCCAGTGCCGCATCCACACACTTGGTGAAAGTGCGGGGTGAAAGTGCTAGGCCGAAGGGAAGAGCCCGATATTGGTACGCTTTGCCCCCAAAGGCGAACCTCAGGAACTTCCTGTGAGAAGGAAGGATGGAAACATGGAAATATGCGTCTTTGAGATCTATCGTGACAAACCAGTCCTCGGACCTGATTTGAGTCACGACCTGCTTGATAGTAAGCATCCTGAACTTCAGCTTTCTGACTGAGCGGTTCAGTAGACGCAGATCCAGTATGGGCCTCAGCCCTCCATCCTTCTTCGGAACAATGAAGTACCGGCTGTAGAAACCGGACTGGGTCTCGTGAGGAGGAACCAACTCGATGGCTTCCTTCCTCAGCAGAGTACCAACTTCCTGTTCCAAAACCAGAGCCTGCCCGGGGCGGACCGCAGTCATAACAACCCCGCAGAACGGCGAGGGTGGCCCGCCGAACTGAATACGATAGCCTCTCGCTACGGTCTGCAGGACCCAAGGAGACACATTCGGCAGCCGCTGCCAGGCTGTCAAATGCTCTACTAAGGGAATCAGTCTCTCGAGACTGACCTCTGGTGCAGCCAGACCGCTGTCTCGAAGCGGCTCACCGGAAGAAGGCACGTGGCCTGGCTGCTGGGGCGAGTTTCTCGGCTCCGCGCTGCCGGGCGGACAAACCTGAGAAATATACTCGCTGGGACCTGCTGTGCCCTGGAACAGCAGCAGGGTCAGCAGACAAGTCCCTGGAGGGCACCGAGGGGAGACGGTCACCGTGTGCCACGGTGTAAGCCGCTCCACCCCAGTAGGGGTCGTCCTCCGTAGTCCTGGGGCTCACCCGTCAGGACCTCTGAACGAACCAGACCCTGCAAGGCAGGACCCAAAGAGACACATTCGGCAGCTCTCTGCCCAATGATCTTCTAAGGGAATCAGTCTCTCGAGACTGACCTCTGGGTTCAGAGAAGCGGCCAGACCGCTGTCTCGATGCGGCGCACCGGAATGAGACGCGTAATCTGGCGGCTGAGGCGAGTTTCTCGGCTCCGCGCTGCCGGGCGGACAAACCTGAGAAATATACTCGCTGGGACCGGCTGTGCCCTGGAACAGCGGCAGGGTCAGCAGACAAGTCCCTGGAGGGCACCGAGGTGAAGTGGTCACCGAGTGCCGCGGTGCAAGCCACTCCACCCCAGTAGGGGTCGCCCTCCGCGGTCCTGGGGCTCGCCCGTCAGGACCTTTTGCGCGAGGAGCTGGTATGCAGAGGAGGCTGCGCCCGCCCAGCAGCCACCTGAGTTTAGAGAGCGCGCATACCCTCTGCCCACCAAAGATGTTGTAAGCAGAGCAGGAGCCTTCAAAGGCGATGCCGTAGAGGGAGACAGATAGCTCGCAAGCGTCTGTTCAACCCGCGGCATCGCCGCATACCCGCGCTCTTTCAGTTCCCGCGGGAACGAATGGCCGGGACGAAAAGATTTCACCCGCGATCTCGACACCTCGGTGAGGAGATCGGGGAAAACGGAAGGCTCCTGTGTAGAAGTAGCTCTCTGGGGCGAGAGAGGCGGCGAAACCTCGTCAACGCTCGTCACATCAACCTCCTCGGAGGACGCAGCGTCAAGCCCTCGTCTCGGGGGAAGAGACCGCTTCCGAACCGAGAGACGGGGCGCCAGATCAGGCGCGGGAGGAGATAGGGACATGCCCGTCTGACTCTCGCCAGCCAGATCAGCCTTTTTCTCTTTTTTTTTTTCCTCTCCGCAAGCCCCGCGAGCGCAGCCGCCGCTCTGCCTTTTTTTCTGATTTAAAGGAAGAAGCGGGACCGGCTTTATTCATTTTATGCTTGTGCAAACACTGCAGCTTACAAAGCTTTCATAGTTATATCATATTGGGGTGACAGAGGCGGCGAAACCTTGTGAACGCTTGTCACATCAACCTCCTCAGAGGAAGAGAGACGAAGCATTGAGCCCTCGTCTCGGGGGAAGAGACAGCTTCCACACCGAGAGACGGGGCGCCAGATCTGGCTGATACGGGAGGAGATAGGGACATGCCCGTCTCACACTCGCCAGCCAGATCAGCCTGCGAGCCCCACGAGTGCAGCCGCCGCTCTGCCTCGGCAGCAGCGGGACCGGCACCGCGTGGGGAGCTCGCGAAGGCTCCCTTCTCGAAGAGAGCCCTCCGGGTGCGGAGACCGATTTTGCGTGCTCCGCACCCAGGCAGACCACGCGCAAATCGTGTGTGTCCTCGCTCATGATATAGCGAGGGCAAGGATGCACACACGACTCAAAACATGGTCTGAAAGCTTCACCCCTGAGCTTGCCCTTGGCTTTGGCATGATACTGAATGCTTTCCACTTAAAACTAGGACAAACAACAGTAAATAAGACTGACACACACAGAGCGCTTCGCTGAATGACAAAAAGCTGAAGCCGGCTCCGCCGCACGTGCTTATATGCTTCCTGGTCGTGACGTCACCCCGCCCGTGACGCCTCGCCCTTGTTTGACTGATTACACATCATATTCAGAGCCTGGTCACGCTGAAGGCGTTCCCATATGCGTTTTCGACGCAGCTCGAAGTTCCTGGAAGGGAACTAAATATTGAGAAAATCACCTTTAAAGTTGTTCAAATGAAGTTCTTAGCCATGCATATTACCAATCAACAATTAAGTTTTGATATGTTTATGGTAGGAAACTTACTAAATATCTTCATGGAACATGATCTTAATATCCTAATGATTTTTGTCATAAAAGAGAAATGTATAATTTTGACCCATACAATGTATTGTTGGCTATTGCTACAAATATACCTGTGCTACTCATGACTGCTTTTGTGCTCCAGAGTCACATATACTGTACATTCAGACATAATGTGATTTTAGTTTTTTATCCAGACAATGCACTCTTAAAAATAAAGGTGCTTCACAATGCCTTTTTGTCTAAATGGTTCGATAAAGAACCTTCAACATCTGAAGAACCTTTCTGTTTCTGTGTCGAAAGAAGGCTCTTCAGATTATAAAACGGTAAGAAAGAGATGGTTCTTTAAAGAACTTTTGACTGAATGGTTCTTTGTGGAACCAAAACTGGTTCTTCTGTGGCATCGCTGTGAAGAATCTTTTAATAAGCACCTTCATTTGTAAGAGTGTGCCTTACTTTAAAAGAGTAGCATCAATTTAAGCACTGGCCCAAAGTTGAGAGATTTTGCTTAGGAATTGTGTAATTATCAGATATGTTAAAAATGGAATGGATAGCCTAGGCATATTGAATTAAATTCAGTCTGGACTGGTGTTTATTTCTGCTTTCTGGAGTCATTTTGAAATAGCAATTGTCCTGCATCGGTTTCTGATGACCATTAAACCAAAGACGAATTATCACAGTTTAGTCTCAAGGCCTTATCTCAATGAGCTGATGACTTGAAGAGGGAGTTAGGACAAGTCTTGCAAAAAAATATTTTCTGTAAGTAGGAAAATGAAGTGAAAGTTATTAAGAGCATCCTAAAGACAAATGGGAGAGGCTCAGAAACCAGAAAGAAGAAGTGCTGCAGGTGCCTGCAGAGTCATAACAAGCTGAGAGTTCAACAGGAAGACATGAGGGTTCTCCGAAGAGAGGTGCGATGAAACTTCCTCTACATCCACTGGATGAGATGACCCTCTGGTGTCACAAAAGACAATTCATTACACATTCATAAGACTGATTTTGAAGACATTTGAGTCACAACCTGAGAGAAAAATACTAGAGCAAGTTATCAAAGAACAAAGCATGCATGCTAGCGGTTCAGTGGCAATGCATTTTATTTATATTTATTTTGTATTTAAGAAATTCTTTGGGTAATTTGACTGATTGATCTGAGGTCAAGTGTTGATCCATGTGACTCACGATTTTGACTCACCCTTCATGCAAGCCTAATGGAGCCAATAACCATGGGTGTGGTTGGGAGTGGCAGGCCGTTGGGCCCCTCTTCCCCACTGGGCTCTGTCTCCGCCCACTCATTTGCTATCTCTGCTGGTCCCTCCTCCAGAGCGATGGACCGGCCCTGGAAGCCTGGCTTTTCATACAGCAGCCAGCTAACAGGACAAGACAAACATTACAGTTTTTGCCTATTGCTTGAACACTATAGACACATGCTTAGACCAAAGTAACAAAACTTGAAGCTTTTGTTACTACACCTTAAACACAGTGTAACCATACCTTAAACAAAAGCGCTGCTTTGCACTTCAGTTGCAATTCTGCAACACACTTGCTCCTGCACACTACACACTATTTCATACATAAGACACTTCGTTCATAAATGAAATCTCATGGGTACCATTGGGAAAACACATCTATTCAAAATGCAATACACATTGGGTGATTGAAAACACTTAGACACACACCTGAAAACACTTACTTACAAAACTTATCACCAATCAGCCAACCACAAATACGCCTCAGTTGAGCCATTTTGAGAACTTTGCAAGCATGGAGGCAGGGAGAGGAAGAGGAAGAGGAAGACAAAGAGAGAGAGGAGTAGGACCTGGTCGAAGAGGCTATGCACGGAACAATGTTTCTGATGATATTAGAGCAACGTTGGTGGATCATGTGGTAAATCATGGCCTGACAATGAAGGAAGCTGGGCAGAGAGTCCACCCACATCTAAGCCGGTTCACAGTTGCATCCATCATAAGGACATTCAGACTGGAAAACAGGTGTCTTCAACTCTCCACTCCAGACTGTATCTACAGTATTTACAGTACTGTACCATATCACGTTACTGTATCACATGTACTGTATTGCAAGTTGGCTAGTGCTCCTTTTGTAACAAAAAATGGTAGTTTTGTGGAACATACAGTACAGTATAGTACATAGCAGTATACCCTTGAGATGTTACAGTACTGTGTACAGTATACAGTACTGCAAAAAAGAACCAAACCAATAACGGAGTGTCTATTTACACTGTGCAAATAGCCCATCTTGTAGTCAACATTAAAAAAAGAAGCTAGTTCAACATCAGTTTCAGTGGCGTAGATGGTAAGGCGTATGCTTTTTGACGCGAGCGACCCGAGTTCGAGTCCACCTTTTGCCAAACATTTTTTTTCTCCCTTTTCAAATCTCATATCGCATCAGAAAGGCATTTATTTTCAATAAAAATGAAGGAAATAATCAAAAAGTTGAAAATAAAGTATCGGGTAGGGTTAGGGTAGGTGTAGGGAGGGCTTTATTGTCCCAATAAGGTGGCATTCATTTAATAAATTTGAATTAAAATTATAATTTACACTCAGTACGTTATTATTGTGTACTGTTTTATAATGTACTACAATACTGAGGTGCAGATAACTGACAGACCCATTTCAAATCTTCCGTTTATGTCTAAAATTTTAGAAAAAGTTGTGTCTGCTCAATTGTGTTCCTTCTTGCAAAAAAATGATCTCTATGAAGAATTTCAGTCAGGTTTCAGGCCTCACCATAGTACAGAAACTGCACTTGTTAAAATTACAAATGACTTGCTTCTTGCTTCAGACCAAGGCTGCATCTCATTGCTATTATTACTTGATCTTAGTGCTGCTTTCGACACTATAGACCATGACATACTCATAGATCGATTACAAAACTATACTGGTATTCAAGGGCAGGCTTTAAGATGGTTTAGATCCTACCTGTCCGATCGCTACCACTTTGTTCATTTAAATGGGGAGTCATCTCAATTATCACCAGTAAAGTATGGAGTACCACAAGGATCTGTCCTAGGTCCTCTGCTATTTTCAATATACATGTTGCCTCTTGGTAATATTATTAGAAAATACGGGATTAGTTTTCATTGTTATGCTGATGATACTCAACTATATATCTCAACAAGACCAGATGAAACTTCTAAACTATCTAAGCTAATAGATTGTGTAAAAAAATTACAATTGGATGACCAATAATTTCCTCCCATTAAATTCAGATAAGACAGAGATATTACTTATTGGACCAAAGAACAGTACACAAAATCTCTTGGATTACAATTTGCAACTACACGGATGCACTGTCACGTCCTCTAAAGTAAAAAATCTGGGTGTTATATTAGACAGCAACTTGTCCTTTGAAAATCATATTTCCCATGTTACAAAAACAGCATTCTTCCGTCTTAGAAACATCGCCAAGCTTCGAAACATGCTACCTGTTTCTGATGCAGAAAAGCTAGTTCATGCATTCATGACCTCTAGACTGGACTATTGTAATGCACTGCTAGGTGGTTGTCCTGCATCTTCAATAAACAAGCTACAGATAGTCCAAAATGCAGCGGCTAGAGTTCTTACCAGGTCAAGAAAATATGATCATATTACCCCAATTTTACAGTCTCTGCACTGGCTACTTATTAAGTTCTGTATCATTTACAAAATATTATTACTTGCCTATAAGGCCCTAAATGGTTTAGCTCCTGCGTACCTAACTTGTCTTCTACCACGCTACAATCCAACCCGCTCCCTAAGGTCGCAAAACTCTGGACTTTTGGTAGTACCTAGGATAGCAAAGTCCACTAAAGGAGGTAGAGCTTTTTCACATTTGGCTCCCAAACTCTGGAATAGCCTTCCTGATAACGTTTGGGGTTCAGATACACTCTCTCTGTTTAAATCTAGATTAAAGACACATCTCTTTAGCCAAGCATTCACATAATGCATTTTATAATTTTGTACTGCAGTTATATCTTATCAAATGCACATTATTATTATTCTTTAGCTTGGGTTGAACAAATCATTTTTGATTAGATGGAACAGCAGCTACGCTAATTATGTCTCTATTTGTTTCTCTGTTGATTAACATCCCGTGGTAACTAGGAATTACAGAAGCTTCAGTCTGCATCCAACCCTTAAATGATCTGAGATGACCGAACACCTGAGAAAAGATAATGCCAACCCCTCAGAGGACCTCAGAGGATGCCAACGCTCAGACAACATACAGAATTACCAAATTTTGCCATAAGTTAAATATATTAAGGTTCTGCAATATATAAATATATTGTGGAAACTTAATTTCCTGTAGAGCTGCTTTGCAACGATTTGTATCATAAAAAGCGCTATACAACTAAACTTGAAACTTGAAACCTCTTAGCCTCTCAAAACACTATGAAATAGAGGAATGAGATTTTAGAGACATGGAATTCACTCAGCAAGGGCCTGTCGAACATGCTGAACATGTTCTTGGTAGTTACAGGAGAAAATAAGAATGTTGTCAAGGTAAAGTAAAACAAACTTATTCAACATCATTAATGAATGCCGGGAAGATGGCTGGAGCACTGACCAAGCCGAAGGGCATAACTTGGTGCCCTTATATATATACATGCTGTCTTCCACTTGTCTCCTTCTCAGATCCTGACCAGATGGTAGGCATTACAAAGATCCAGTTTAGTGAAGATGACAGTCCCCTGTAGGACCTGGAAAGCTGTGGAAAGCCGGGTAATGGTGATGCGATTAAGACCCCAATAATGAATGCAGGGCTGGAGACCGCCACCTTTCTTGGCAACAAAGAAGAAGACAGCTCTTGCAGACGAGGTCGATGGGTGGATGAACCCGCTGTCCAGGTCTTCCTGAAGGTACTTCTCCATGGCAGTTCTCTCGGGAGCAGAGAGAGAGTAAAGTCTTCCCGAGGTGGGCTGGAACTATCATAAGGTCTGTGCCGAGGTTGCGAGGCAGCTTGGATCTTACTAAAAACTTCATTGAGATCGGCATATTCCAGGGGAACTTGGGACAACTCAGAAGGACACTAAGGGAGCACTAGAGCTTGGGTCTTTAACACGGGAATGTTACCACCTCTTTTGACTGGTAGACTTGGGATAGTTCGAAAAGATTAACTGAAGACTAGACTGTGACAGGCTCAAGCCAGTACTTCAGTGGTAGGTATATCTGAGGCAGAAGCAGTAGAACCACTGTAATCTTGGAATTACAGTGGTTCTTACACAGGAATCTGACTGAGCTCCAGGAGACGTCTCCAGTGGCTCAAAACCCAGGGAAGGGGAGGTGGAGGACAAAGCCACTCATTGATTGGGGTTCACCCCATGTTGTGAAAGTCCATCCCAGATCATTTGTTTTACAGGTGCTCTATGTAAAAAAGTCTTGTCCTAGAATCGCTGTGTCCAGGGTTTGAATGTAACTTTTTCACTCACCAGCCAATTTGGCTACAAAATGTTTGAGTTACCGGCCAATCATAACTTCTAACTAGCCAAAAAATTTTGCTTTTTACTGAAATAAAACAAGCTTGTGGCAGTCCACACTGGATGTGACAAAGTGGGCATTGCAAATCACTTGAACTTTGTGTCAATACATCATAAATGTAACGAGGCATCAGTTTACTGTGGGGGATTTGTTGTGTCATGTCGCATCCAGTGTAGACAGCATCACTGATCATAATGGGTTGCACAATTAGGCTGTATTTAATATATCATGATGACTTACGAATTCAGTATTTCAGTATCAAATCTGTGCAGATTTGGCTTAAAAGAAGTTGTCCAAGAAATGAATGTGTAAACATAATTTACGAAAAGTAAATGCCAAATTGGCTAATGATTTGACAGCGTTACCCACCACAGCTGATTTGTCCGCATTTGGCGAGTGTTAATTTCAAACCATGGCTGTATCACTGCGATACATGCTGGGACAGCTGGAATCTGCTGCTTTACTGGAGAAGTGTGTGACAACAGCCTCTTGCTAATATATAGTGGTGGCCAAAATGATTAGAACACTAGTATCTTCAGCAGCTAAAAATGGTTTTAAGTCAGTTATTTCTATCTTTTGCTGTAGTGTGTTAGTAGTAAATATCAGTTTACATTTCCAAACATTCATTTTGCTGTAAAGGCCTGTCTGTAGAGAGTTTAGCAGCAGCTCTCCTACACTTCTCTATGAGGTCTAGTTGTGCTGGCTTGAAGGAGGGGACTCGCCGGGTGTGTGTTCACGGTGTGTGTATGTTCACTGCTGTGTGTGTGCACTTTGGATGGGTTAATTGCAGAGCACAAATTCAGAGTATGGTTTACCATACTTGGCCGTCTGTCACGTCACTTTCACCTTCACTTAATAGCACCCCCTTCTGTATAACAGTTGTCTCATCAAAGACAGAAAATCCCATTAATGGCAGGGAAAGTGTTAAAAGACAAGCAATCATCTCATAGGGAAAGATTTCATCCATAAAAACTCAGTCTGTGCGTGTCTGACTCTCAAACATGCGATACACAGAGCATGAGAGTCCTTGGAAGAAATAATAGACCCACAGGTGCATGGATGCGAGGGATGTTTTGGTTTCACTGCACCATTGGATGGGCTCATGGTCACCATAACAGAGATGCCATCCAGTTTACACTGGCTCTTAACAACTATCCCTGCTGGATCGGCTGATCTGTCACACCACTAAACATGGAGGAATAATTGCATAAAAGAGCTGTAATGGCTTCAGATCTGAAATATAAGAACCCGCTTTATCAAGTTGGTCCCCAAAGAGGGATTCGCGCCTCATTGCTGGTATTGGTCTGTCAGCTGACACGCGTGGTGTTATTGGTGCTTCCAGGATTGGTCACACCCGAGGTCATTCCCATGTTGAAATACCAAATGAATGCCAAAAAGAGAGCTATTTTCGTTGGTAGAGCAAATAGACAAATTAGCAGTATTGGGTCTCAAAATGTTAATCAATATTAAGTTCTTGTTATATCTATATTGCAATATATATATTCTAGCAATATCACACTCACAATCATGCTGTTGGTCTGCCACAGGTATTCACAGTCATGCTAAAATTCAGAACAGCACATTTCAGTGTGGGCAGGACAATGACAATGAAGCATTTAAATGAACCTCAGCGTATTTGTTTAGCTTAAACTTCAAATAACGTTGCATTTTTTCCCAAAGCAGTTCAATTTTGCTCAGTTATTGGTAGATCATTTGTTTCGTCTCTAGGGGTCATGTCCCCTTGGTTGGAGAACACTGAGAAAAGATTTTATTTAATAATTTTTGTATTACTAATCCTTTAATGTGGAAAATGTATCAGTCTGTTTGTGAACATGACTGTATAATAATCAGCGTCTAAAACTGTACTGGTAAAAGATTTTGTCATAAAAGTGATGAAAATCAGTTTCAACATATCTCAGCAGATGCTTTCACAACTCATCTATATAGGATTGAACAAGATTCTGCTAACAGGAAGTCAGTACCACGCTATTCCAAGGAACTACTAAAATCATCACACATTCAGGGGTGCGTTTCTCAAAAGTTCTGTCATTACCAATAGAGGTCAATGGAACTTACGACCATAGTGCTTTTAGGAAACGCACCCCGGATTAGCAAGACTATTTTGTGTCTTGTGAAACAAATATGTCCATTTCTGTGGTGAAGCATTGACAGTGAGAACATGTGTGCTGCTCACTGCAGAGATAATAGTGCTGGAACACATTTTTTAGGTTTAAAGAAAGCTAAATTAATGAATAAAGTCTCAAAACCATCGGTGACCAGATACTCTTTTATTCATTGATATGCTATAAGACAGCGTTTGTACACATAAAATGCTTTTAATAATACTGCTTCTGTGTCAAGAGTTCAAACAATATTAAAAGTGAAGCAAATGCAATGTTTACATCATTAATTACATATTGAGCATGTACAGTACTTCTGTTGTAATCACAATACTGGGGCATACAAAAGACAAGTGTGCCTTTGGTGAGAGTATGAAGAGACAGGAAAGCGACATTCTTGAACCTCGTCCTAACATCCAAACTTTACCTTAATTCACACAACAGCGAACAGTTTCCCCTCAAGCATGGAAATGGCAAATGCTCAACAGAAGGGTGTAATATTGAGTGGCCTGCAATGGGAATCAATGAAGCTGGGGATCCTCAGGAAGACTCTCGTTTGCACAACACAGTTTGAGGAAGCAACAGACCATGAATGTTCATGCTTACCAAAGACTTTAGAAGAGTTTATGAACCCACTTGTCTTGTGAAATCGTGGGTGAATGTTGCAGAAACGCAACAGGGTTTCACTCCAAAAACCAAAGAAAAATTTAGCATTATGTAAAATAAAGCTGTTTTAGGACCATTAAGATATTTTGACCTTGTGATATTATTCATACATTGAATAACGGGATTGAAAAACATCTCGTTGTCGTTCCTGTAATGTGAGCAATAAGTTTTTCCTCACTCTCAGTGGTGATTCTCATTACTATAAATATTGTAATAATGTGCTTTAAAAAAATCATCAACATATGACTAATTATGTATGAAATTACAGTATGACTAATTCTACCAAAATGTATGTACGCTACACAATTGAAATATATATATTTTTTGTGTATAATAATAATAATGTGAATTTGGGGTGGAATGTGCTTAATTATCATGAAAATAATGGCAGAATGCAAAAAAGGCCCTAAAACAGGCTTCTTTTTTAATGCAAAATATAATTTCTTCCTGTTGTTTAGAGTGAAATCTGACTTTCTGCTCTGCTTCAGTTGGGTGTGTCTCTTCGGTTTACTTGTATCTGAAGGATTTCATCTTTTAAAATCAGAAAGAATAAACAAAGGGGTGCATGAAGGTTTGAACTGACAGTGAATCACAAGAACAGTGACTTAATGCTTTAACTAATAACACATCTGAAAGGCAACAAATGAAAAACAAAAGATTCATCGTAACGTTATATAGACATTCTCAACATCTCCATCCAACAGTGCATCGACAGTCAGTCACTCTCACACTCAAACGAAGGCGTGAGCTGCTGCTGAAAGTGTGAAGGAAAGTAAAACAGATCTTCAAAAGAAAGAATGAAAAAGTGCTGAGGATAAAGTGATTTCAAGTAACAGGAGTTCTTTATAAAGGGGCGGGACCAGAGGCGAGGGTAAGCATCTTATTGGCTCTTGCTCCTCCCTTTACAGCATGTGTCAGGAGCTCCATTCAGATTCACAATCCTGAATCAGTCTGAACACGTTTGACTCGTTCTTCTTCTCATGTCACAGCCAGAGAGACCTAAGAAAAACAACAATTAAAAAAATATATATATTCTGGGGTGAAATCTGACCTAAAGATAGTGTTTATGAGATTTACCCAGAAAACACACACAGAAGAGCACAGAAAAGGATTCTTCAGACAGACACAGACACACATTATCCTGTGTGTCACCGGCCGCAGATGGGCACTCTGAGGTCAGGACAGGGTCACGCAAATCCATCTGACCTTAATCTGACAGGTGACTCACACACATACACACACACACACACACACACACACACACTCACTCACTCACTCTGACCTGTGTGCTGGTTTGCTGGTAAAGCAACAGAGGTTGTGCTTCAGTGATGGACGCCCAGCTCCTGGTCCAGCTCCTCAATTTTTCCTGTTCGTTGAGAAGACGGAGCAACTGACAGCTGCTTCTGAAACACACACACACACACACCCAGCTGAAGATATGCTGACTAAACTAGTACGCTTGTACATTTGCAGTAAAGCGCACATCACCCCGAGCTCAAGAGGAAGCATGTTAAACTCAAGATACAGTGGCATAAAAACACAGAACAATAATTATCTGTCAATCACAGGAATACACTCTAAAACACCAAGTTAAAGTGGAATTACTGCTATATTTAGGTAGGTTCATATATATGTTGAAACATTTTCCATTTTCTGTTTTTTACCCAGAAAACTTTAATAATTAGCTCAAGCTTCTAAAAATGTAATTAAATGAAAATATAACAGTGTACATGAAAGCACTGCATTTCTCAGTCAAATACAGTGATGCACAACACATCATATATACTGTATAAATTAAGAAATGGATAAAAAAATATCCTGGTTGCATGGTCTTCCATAAAATAATAATCATAAATCAATGTAATATATATATATATACACACAGTGGGGGATAAAATTATTTGGTCCCCTGCTGATTTGGTACGTTTGCCCACTGATAAAGAAATGATCAGTCTGTAATTTTAATTGTAGGTTTATTGGAAAGGTGAGAGACAGAACAACAAAGAAATCCAGAAAAACGCATTTCAAAAAAGTTATAAATTGACTTGTATTTTAATGAGTGAAATAAGTATTTGATCCCTTCGCAAAACTTGACTTAGTACTTGGTGGCAAAACCCAATCACAGAGGTCAGAGGTTTCTTGTCCATCGTTCAGGTCTCATATAGTGAGACACAGATGAGCACTAGCATGTGTAGCAGACAAAGCTGAGCAGCTCATTTAGACAGTGACATGTATTAACAAATATTTTAAATGTTATGAATATTATGGAATTTTGTATAAATACTGGTGATAATAATTATTATTATACATAAACACTGATTTATCACGCAGCCCTACAAGTCATCTTATATGCTGGTAAACAGGTTGGACCAAAAATAAATAAATAAATAAATAATAATCCAGTGTGCTGCTGATGTTACCTCGAGTTTTCTCTTGGGCTCAGCGTCACCCCCTGCTGTCCCTTCAGCTCCCTGCAGGGCTTCAGAACACGGCTTACACACACGGATGTTCCTGCTCTCGGACACCTTCAAACACTTCCCACAGACGGCCTGCAGACGAACACACGTCAGCACACACTGCATCACATACTGAACCTGCGTCTGTGTGCGACTCACGTACCGCGCCGCAGCTCTTGCAGTGGTGCTTGCGTTTGGTGAAGTGGAAGGTCTCACTGCAGCCTCTGCATGTTTCTCTCTCCTTCTCTCGCTTCTTTGAGCTCTTCTGCAGATCACACACACACACACACACACACAGGTTAACACCGTGACGTCTAGCCCATATCAGATCCACTGCAGGGCTCGCAAAATTTATAAATCCCTGGTAGCCCTTCGGGCAGGTACTCTTCAGATTTTGGTAGCCCGAAAATTTATTTAACTAGCCCAAAAAAAAATTATTATATATATTTTTTTTAAATATAGAAAATCAGATAGTCTAATCGTCAATCAAAAATATTTTCAATACACAAATATCAACAAATATGAAGGAAGGAATTTGACTATTTACAAGGTATCTGCAGATTTTAAGAGCTGCACAAGTAAAATAAACACAGTATGAGCGGGTTGGACAAGGTATATGCTAACATACAGTATTAAGCCATACAATGACATGATTTACAGTCCAGATACAGGTTTTCACTAAAACAAAAATCTTATACAACAGCATTTCAGCCTTAGACCATTTTTATGAAAAGGGATAAATCAAGCATATAAATTATTATATTAAATTAAAACGAATAAATATTACTGTCTAATTGTTTAGATTTTTAGAAGGCACATTAACTTCATTCTCATTTACAGCTCTATGTGTTTGCTGCTTAAAATCAGTGGTCGAAATTTGCATTGATCTGACCATACAAGAAAGGCTTATTGGAAATGCAAACTCATCTTCTGCTACGAGGTGGCGCTTCAGGAGCATCTTAATATAGCGGTTTCCAGAACACAATGCAGCAGCGTCCCAACGCTGCTTTATCAGGCATTATAGGTCAAATGAAATAAAAAAAAGCCACTAACACGTTTCTGAAGACAGTCGGTTCCCTTCAGATACATTCACATAAAGACATCCGTGTCGTGTTTTGATTTGAAACGTGCAGTGCTCATATTTATTCAATGACATCATTGCCTTTTGAAGTTTAATCCAGCCGTATCCCTATTCTTGTCTTTCCATCCCCAACTGTAAGACCTCTTGAAATTATAATTAAGACATTATACCTTTTAACGTATTTAGAACTTTTTATGGCCTTAAGTTTAATACAACTACGGTAAATTGAAGAGTTTTTAAGGACCTGCGGGAGTCCTGTATTTAAGGCCCGTCGGGCAGGCCAGTGATATATTTTGGTAGCCCGACTGGAAAACACAATAGCCCCGGAACTTCAGGCTAGCGATTCTGCGAGCCCTGCACTGTGTGTGTGTCTGTGTGTGTCTGTGTGTGTGTGTGTGTCTGTGTGTGTGTGTGTGTGTGTGTGTGTCTGTGAGTGTGTGTCTGTGTGTGTCTGTGTCTGTGTGTGTGTCTGTGTGTGTCTGTGTCTGTGTGTGTGTCTGTGTCTGTGAGTGTGTGTCTGTGTCTGTGTCTGTGTGTGTGTGTGTGTGTGTGTGTGTGTGTGTGTGTGTGTGTGTGTGAGTGTGTGTGTGAGTGTGTGTAAGTGTGTGAGTGAGAGAGTGTGTATGCGTGTCTCACCCTCTCATGCTGAGCTCCTTCTGTCTCACATGTGCTTGCCCCCTGCCATCAAAACAAAAAATCACACACTGGCTATTAAACACATGGCAAAGCCACCAGACTTGAGCTGTGTGTGTGTGTGTGTGTGTGTGTGTGTGAGAGTGTGTGTGTGTGTGATGATGAAACAGGATTGTGCTTTTAAAGTGCGACCACTAGATCATTCAGTTAACATGCCCATGTCATATTTCACTCCAAAACCAAAGTAAATTCCCAAACATTCATAATTCCAGTGTGACTAGGCTGGTTTGGAGTGTGTGAAGGACGAGTTACCGGCGTGTCAGGTGTGTGCTCCTCATCACGGCTGCAGGACAAACTGAAAGCTTTGAACGTCTCGCTGTTCTGCTTGTGCTTCTCAATCGTTGCCAGGATCACCTACAAACAGATGAGGATGATCTGATGATGAAGATGTGCTCACAACTGACAATATAACCATTCGATCACAGAGCACCAGTCAGACTGATGTGAACTAAATCACAGCTTACTGACGCTAAAGAACCACTGCTCTAAACACTCAAAGCTTCCAAACATCTCCAGAATACTGCACGAGTACTTTTATGTTACTTTCACGTCCCTCTTCATTGTCTTCCATGATATTACATGCAATTAGAGTGCATTTCTCCTTTTGTGTTCTGCAGAGCAAAGTGAAAAATTATGAGGGTGAGCAAATGATGACAGGACTTTAATTTTTTTGGCTGAACTATCACATCAACATGAAACGTCCACATATAGCCTACTGTACTTCTGTAGTGTGACACATCTGAGAGAGCAGCAAGGTTCATCAGGACTTGATTATCTTAATGGGGAGGTGACTGAACGGTGAAACGTGTCTAATAAGAGTTGTTTCAGAGGGAAATTAAGCAGCTTTCTTCTTTAGAATAAAGTGAATAAGTGAATTGATCACAATATGAATATGAGTCAAGAAACTAAATTTTCTTATGTCATTAGTCAATTATATTTTCCTGTTGACTTGAAATAGAATTGCATAAAAACTATAATTGAAATACAGTTGCAGTTGTGCTAAAATAACCCCAGAAACCCGTGACAAAAAAGTGTTTAACTGTATTGAATGTGCATTTGTAGTGTACCAAAACTGAACTTAATTAAAAATATATAGATAAAAATTATATACACACACACTTGCACATAATATAAAATGAACAAAATAATAGGCCATTTAAGTGACAAAGACAGCCACTTTAATGACTGTTTTTAAATACACTTTTAAAAAGTGCATCTCCTAATAATGTCAAATTAAGCTTTACTTTAAAATACATTTAAAATCCTTATGTTTTAATCATCTTTTGTTGTGTTTTTGCACTTATTCTGATGTATTGACTAACATCCTAAAGCACATGTAAAGTACTTAATTATAGTATTATAAGTCATTATAATTTTAACTAGTGCTTTTTGATATTAAATTGCAACTTCATCATTACAAATGTGTGATTACAAAAAATATTTAAATGCATGACATTATAATGAATTAAAGTATATTTAAAAATTTTAAATGCTTGTCAGTTCATTCAGCAGTAGCTTAACCTTATTTCAAAGTCATTTGAAAGATGTCTCTATTGATCAGTTAACTGCATTTTATATTCATTTAAACTAAAATACATTTGATTTAATTATAAATAACATGCAATTATGTGTCTAAACCTAATATTCAGCTCACTTCAGTATATTATTTCTGTAATAAGTGCTAAAGCGCGTTAATCTTCCAGCAGCCATTTCTCTGACATTAAACGTGTGCAAACAGAACGACTCACTTTTATCCATTCGTCCTTCTCCTCCGCCGTCCTGTCAATCACAGACATGAACACACATCAGACTCAGCACAGGCCGATGCGGAAGAGCTCATACATGAGTGTTTTATAATGTCTTTGTGAGAATGAATGTCATGATGCTTGAAGTAGCTCTAAATGAAACTTTAGCCGAATGCTGTGATCTGCTTTGGCTATTGATGAGAAATATCAAGACTTTGCTTTGATGTGCGTTCACCTGGCCTGCAGCTCGAGCGAGCGCTGTTTGCCGCTGATGGTGAAGGTGTGAGGGACGTTCTGCTTGGCATTTTCCTGAACCTTCAAGCAATGAGAGGACATGAGCACAGGATGAGATGAAGACACAACCGTAAACACGCAGCTGAACGTACAGCTGAAGTCATACCTCCATCCCTGCGATGTCGATTCGCTCTCGGACGCTGAACTTCTGTCCCATCAGCCTCAGCTTGGGCACACAATACAGCACCATGTTATTGAACTGGAACACAAACACACACATCATCAGCTCCATCACACTCCATCTGTGCCCTGAAGCGCTAACAAATGAGCAAATAACAGGAACAAGCTTTAAGGTTTCATTTCTTCCACAGAACGTAAAGGTTGAAGTTTAGCAGAAGGTTGAAGCTGCTCTTTTCCATACAAATAAAGCATACAGTGATCAGCATTAATGTATCATAACAATATGACTCATGCACTAAGTCTTCTCGAGTCATATGATTTTGACTTTAAGTACACAGACAAACCATTAGTGACCCTGGACCACAAAACCAGTCATAAGTGTCAATTTTTTTTTAATTGAGATAAAAAAAGCTGAATAATCTTTCCATTGGTGTATGGTTTGTTAGGATAGGACAATATTTGGCTGAGATATAACTATTTGAAAATCAAAAAAAAAAATCTAAATATTGAGAAAATCTCCAAATGAAGTTCTTAGCAATGCATATTACTAATCAATAATTATGTGTTGATATACAGTGCCCTTCATAAGTATTGGAAGAGTAAAGACAAAAATGCTCTGCTGGCTGTGGAGTCAAGACATTTGCAAATATGATTAAAAGATGAATATGAGACAAAACTACAGAATGTCACATTTTATTATTAGCCGTTTCAACACATACATGTTTTAGCAGCTAAGAAGATCAGCACTTTTAGAGTTCATCCCACTCATTGATGTGAGCATAAGTATTGGGACAGTTGAACATAAGGCAGATATAAAAGATTAAAAGCTATTATTTAGTTGCAGATCCCTTGCACACAATCACAGCAGTGAGTCTGTGACCCATAGACATCACCAGACTCTTGCTCTCATCCTTTGAAATGCTTTTCCCAGCCTTTAATGCAGCCAATCCCAATTGTTGCTTGTTTTGGGGAGTTTCTGCCTTTACTCTCCTCTCCAGCTGCTGAAATTCATGTTCAATCAGATGTAAATCTGGAGATTGACTTGGGCAATCTAAGACTTTCCATTTCTTTGCTCTTATAAACTCCTTGACTGAACTGGCAGGGTGTTTTGGGTCATTGTCCTGATGCAATATGAAGCACTTCCCAATGAATCTGGGTGCATTTTCTTGAATATTGGTAGGCAAGATGGTTTTGTACCCTTCCAAATTCATTCTGCTACTGTCATCATACATTAAGTCATCAGTAAAGTTGAGAGGGCCTGTTCCAGAGACAGCCATGCATGCCCATGCCATGACACCACCTCCACCATGCTTTACAGATGAGGCTGTATGCTTGGGATCACTGCAGTTCCCTTTCTTTCTCCACATTTCTGCTTTCCCATCACTTAGATAAAGGTTCATCTTTGTCTCATCGGTCCATAAACACAGTTCCAAAACTCTTCTGGCTCACCTTTGTGCTTTTTTGCAAACTCTACTCTTGTCTTTCTATGTTTGGTGCTGGTCAGAGGTTTGCATCTTGCTGTGTAGCATCTGTAATTCTGTGTCAAAGTCTCCTGAGGACAGTAGATTGTCAGAGCATCACCCCAGCTTTCTGGAAGCTGTTGGTGATTTTACAGACACGTCTTTAAGGGTTCATTTTCACAGCTTTTATGATTTGTCTGTCATCAACTACTGTTGTTTTCTCAGCCGATCAGGTCGTTGTTGGTTGCTGGTGTCGCTGGTGGTTTCCAAATTCTTGATTTCTCCATGCCCTTTGTTTTTGCTGGAGCTCTAACTGACTTCCTCTTTTCTTTTAGCATCCAAATTGCTTGCTTTTCTCTCAAAGTCAGCTCCCTCATCTTCATCCTGGTTTGTGTGTCATCATCGAATGCAGAAGTAATGGATATAACTGATACGACACATTCCCTGCTTTTAATATCTGAAGAATTAATGCAACAGGACACAGCTGATCACTTAGAAAGACCTGAGAGGCTACTGCTCCAATACTTATGCTCACATCAGATAGAGGGATGAAACTATAAAAGCGCTGCTCTTTTTATTTGGTAAAACATGTATGTGTTGAAACGGCTAATAAAAATGTGACATTCTGTAGTTTTGTCTCATATTCATCTTTTAATCATATTTGTAAATGTATTGACTCCACAGCCAACAGAGCAATTTTGTCTTTACTGTTGCAATACTTATGGAGGGCACTGTATTTATGGTAGGAAATTCATTAAATATCTTCATGGAACATGATCTTAATATCCTAATGATTTTTGTCATAAAAGAGAAATGTATAATTTTGATCCATACAATGTATTGTTGGCTATTGCTACAAATATACCTGTGCTACTCATGACTGCTTTTGTGCTGCAGGGACATATTTACTGAATATTTAAGCATCGAACCTGATGCAGCATATTTAAAAAATTTTGATTGAAAAGTTTCCAGAAGATTTGGGCTCTACTGTATCTCATGAGTCACACAGACTACTGTTAGGGGTTTTGCATTTCACTGCACTGCTTTTCCATTATTCTTCTATATAAACATGCTCTGAGCTGGGAAGTAACTGATTACATGCAATCTGGATTACGTAATCAGATTCAAAAAATTAAGTACTTGCAACTAGATTAAATTACATTTTAAAATACTCATAATCAGACTACAGTTACTTTTTATCGATTACATGTTTACATATTATCCATTCAATAACAATAAATTATTCATAATTTACTGATTCCCGCTAATTCTTCTTTTTCATCTTTTACATTTGTACAAATTTGTGTTATTTCTTATTTACATGTAATGCAGTGATTCCCAAACTTTTTTGGGGGAATATATTTACTTAAGTGCCCCTAAGATTTTAAAATACATATTTTAATAATGAAGCATCACATCTGCATGTTCACGGTTCTCTGACATTGGTTAATGGTCACATGACATGCATGTAAACACATAAAATATTAAATGTTTTCAGGAAGTGTTTTATTATGATTGGTTATTTTAATATGATTTATTTTAATTTGATATTTTTATGATTTCATTAATTATTTGCTTTTTATTAAACTCACATACACTCCAGTTTGGCAAATATTGATGTTATGTAATGTTTAATGGACTTCATGTTGTTAATTACAACAAATGGAAAATATTTTCTGTTTCTTTGCATTTTTATATCGATATGGCAGATTAGGAAGATTATCATATTTAAATCAATGAGAAAAACGAGATAGGTCAAAAGTAATCTAAAAGTAGTCTGATTATATTACCTAAAATGTGAAATGTAATGGATTACGGTACTAACTACAATCTTTGTCATGTAATTTGGATTTGGCCCCTTTTTTATAGTTGATTCCGTCACATGAGGAAAAGAGCAGCATGAACATTCTGCTAAACATCTCCTTTTGTGTTCAAAACAGCATTAAATGAGTAAATGATGGGAATGTTTTCAAGTCACAAGCCATGATAACGCTTGATGCAAGAACACTTTTGAACTACAGATAAAGTGCTTAATGGAGCAAACAGACACACCAGATAGAGGTATCGGTCCTGAGCCGTGCCGTTCTTAGCAGACATCTTCTTTAAGTGGCCTTCTTTAATGAACTCATTAGCTGGATTAACGATGTCCTCCTCTCCGCCCAATTTCTCATACACCTCCAACAGCTTGTGCATCTTCTCCTGTGCGCGCACACACACGAACACACACACACACGTAGAGGATTTGTAATGGTTTGCATTCACAAACTTGTTAAATGAAAAGAAGAACTGTGACCTGCATGACAGTGTTAGAAAGAGGCAGATTGAGAAGTGAGAGTGACAGAGCGCTTTCACCCAGGACAGCCTTTTCGCTCGCACAGACAGGAAATGGAAACAGCATATCCTGTCTGACACAGAGGAGGAACAGATGAATACGACTCTAACCATTTTCCTGATGGCAGCGTTGGAGTGGTTTGCTGCGGTGGAGATCAGCTCCAGAGCATCTGACACACACACACACACACACACACACAATAAACAACCAGTTAAACACACCATCACTAAACAACACACGCTTCTCTCAAAACTCCCCGTGCTGCACAAACACAGACACAAATATAGTAGATATGGTAGGAATAACAGGCTTAATTCAATAAATATATCATGTAATTATTACATGTCATTTTGGAATCAATAGTTCTATAAAATGTAAGCATATATGTGTCCCTGCAGCACAGCAGCAGTCATCAGTAACACAGGTATATTTGTAGCAATAAACAACAATACATTGTATGGATCAAAATTATACATTTCTCTTTTATGACAAAAATCATTAGGATATTAAGATCATGTTCCATGAAGATATTTAGTACATTTCCTACCGTAAATATATCAAAACTTAATTTTTGATTAGTAATATGCATTGCTAAGAACTTCATTTGAACAACTTTAAAGATGATTTTCTCAATATTTAGATTTTTTTGCTCCCTCAGATTCCAGATTTTCTAATAGTTGTATCTCAGACAAATATTGTCCTATCATAACAAACCATACATCAATGGAAAGATTATTTATTCAGATGATGTATAAATCTCAGTTTCACAAAATGGACCCTTATGACTGGTTTTGTGGTCCAGGGTCACATATAAATAAATTGTAAGTGGAATGTACATTAATTTATGTTAACTAAAAGCGATGTGAAATGCCACGTGATAAACGTCTCTAAATAACACTCAGTCCACAGCGGACGCGTCAGTGCTGCATGTGTCCAGACGAGCCCAGCGAACACAGCAGGGCTTGAGCCCATCATTACTGCACCTTCACTTCAGATAACGAGCCTCAAACACTCATCACAGTTCATCCTGACGCTCAGAGTTCTGCTACACTACTGAGCTAAAGTTTGGGTCAGTAATACTTTTATTCATCAATGATACATTAAATTGATCAAAAGTGCCAGTAAAGACATTTAGTGCATGGTCAGGAACCCTCTTATATCCATGATCTATTACATGCACACTGTCCTGGCCAGTCTTTGAGGTCTTCTGACATAGACCTTTTAACTATACCCAGAGCACGTCTGAAGACAAGAGGCTTTGGAACGCTCTCCCCTTGTCATTGAGAACTATGTGTTCTGTTGAAGCTTTCAAAAAACATCTAAAGACATATCTTTTTGGACAAGCTTTTAACTAACAATATGGTCTGGAAGCAAATTGTTGTGATATTTGGTGGTATTTGTACAGCTGGTACTTTAACTTCTTTTGATTTTAATATTTTATTGTAAAGCACTTAGTGACTTCTTGTCTGTGAAAGGTGCTATAGAAATACATTTTACTTACTTACATTTATGATGTTACACAAGATTTCTATTTCAAATAAATGCTGTTATTCTGAACTTTCTATTCATCTGTGAATCCTGAATCACGGTTTCCACAAAAATATTCAGCAGCACAACTGTTTTCAACATTAATAATAATCAGAAATGTTTGTTGAGCAGTAAATCAGTATATTATTATGATTTCTGAAGATCATGTGACACTGAAGACTGGAGTAATGATGCTGAAAATACAGCTGCAGATCACAGAAATACATTACACTTTAACACATTCACATAGAAAATAATATTTGACAGTTTTTACTGTATTTTTGATCAAATAAATGCAGTCTTGGTGAGCAAAAGAGACCCCAAACTATTGAACAGTAGAGTATATTTCATGTCGTTCTTTATTTCAGGGTGTACAGTATATAATGTTGTATTTCAGATGGTGTTTTTCATTTTACATAAACAAGCAAATACATTTCTCCATGTTATTTATTTGTACTCACTGTTCATTATGCTTGTGTTTACTGATTGGAACATTTCATTATGTATTTAATTATTTCTTTATATATTTATTTTGTCACAATTTATTTTTAAGTTTTTACGGTTTGTAGGCATATTTTACATGGCATTTCATGTTCCTTTTCATTTTACATTAAATATTACCACATTACACTATTTACGTTTACATTTTATCGTCCTTTTCTTTATTAATTGCAACATCCCATTATGTATTAAATAATATTCAAATTATGTTCATTTATTAAAATCCCCTGCTAAATCAATAATAGACTTACACTACTGTGCTGTCCAGGAGAAATCTAATTTGTGATATTATTAATATAATAATTTATATTAATAAATCTAAATATATTAAACAAACAGATCAATAAAAATGTAACTATATTTCTATTATTAGTATTAGCTTTTATTATTATCAGGATTTTTAGTGTATCATAGGGCATGGAATGGTGTATATTAATGTATAAGTAGATTAAATGTAAATGTAAGTGAGTGTGTGTTGTGAGCTCACTCTGTGCGTCTCTGCGGTCTGCAGCTCCGGAGGACAGCTTCTTCAGATAGTCCTTCAGTAAGAGCTCATAGCGCGGGATCCTCTGCACCGGCTCCAGCATGTGATGCTGCAGCGTCAGGTTCCCACACACCTCCTGCTTCTGCTCTCACACACACACACACACACACACACATCAGTACACACACCAGTACACATATCAGTACACACATCAGTACACACACACACACACACACACACACACATCAGTACACACATCAGTACACACACACACACACACACACACACACATCAGTACACACACACACACACACACATCAGTACACACACACACACACACACACACACACATCAGTACACACATCAGTACACACACACACACACACACACACACACACACATCAGTACACACATCAGTACACACACACACACACACACACACACACATCAGTACACACACACACACACATCAGTACACACACCAGTGCACACACACACACACACACATCAGTACACACACCAGTACACTCATCAGTACACACATACACACACACACACACACACACACACACACACACATCAGTACACACACACACACACATCAGTACACACACCAGTACACACATCAGTACACACACACACACACACACACCAGTACACACACACACCAGTACACACACACACCAGTACACACACACCAGTACACACACACACACACACACACACACACACCAGTACACACATCAGTACACACACACACACACACACACATCAGTACACACACCAGTACACACATCAGTACACACACACACACACACACACCAGTACACACACACACACACACACACACACACACCAGTACACACATCAGTACACACACACACACACACACACATCAGTACACACACCAGTACACACATCAGTACACACACACACACACACACACCAGTACACACACACACACACAGTGTTGGGGAAACTTACTTTTAAAAGTAATGCAGTACAATGTTGCGTTACTCCCTAAAAAAGTAACTAATTACGTTTAATTACTTTTTAAGGAAAGTAATGTGTTAGATTACTTTTGAGTTACTTTTTAAATCTGGGCAGGGCTTGCTTGTTTATTTCTTCTACACAAATGTGTAATTTTTGCTTATCGCATGGTTGAATTGGATCATCGAAGGTGGGCAGTCAAGACATTGGTTAATAAAATGGGATTAAATGCATAAATTATATTTGTTTTATTTAACATATTTAATTATTGCAGGTTTGTATAATATTCTGAGTTTGTATTTGTCTGTTTTATTGATTGTGAGGAACACTGAATGTGTTTTAGTGCAGGTGAGATGAGTAAATACATGCTGATATTTAGTCTAGATCTACAGTAAGATCATGTTCACACACAACGCTCTGCACTTACTCCTGATTTCTCTCAACATGGCAACACCAGAGCTGTCACTCAATACATGAGTAACTGGTGTTATTTATTTGAAAAAGTAACTCCGATATTGCCTTCTAAATTAGAAGATAATGCATTACTTTACTAGTTACTTAAAAAAGTAATCTGATTCCCCCAACACTGCACTTCACACACATCATATGATGTCTCTGACCTGGATGTGCTGGACCACACTCTTGAACTGAGCAGAGCGCTGCGTCCAGGTGCTCACCAGCTCCATGGCACGATCAAAGTTCTTCACATACTCGCCGTACATCTTCAGGAACGGGGCCAGCTTCTGCAGGATGTCCCCTATGCGCGGATTACAGCTCCTGTCTCACACACACACACACACACACACACACACTCATCAGCCATCTGAAACCTGTCTATATTCATCACACTCTCTGCAACACTGGATTCTGATCGGTCACAGGATTCTGCGGTCAAACACAGAAGTATAAAACGCTGACCTCTATAATAGAGCGCTTGTCCCAGAAACTGTGCTGGTGTCATGTCTCTCCGATCACTCTTAATGACAGCACAATCCTCATTCATTGGGCTATATTCCAGGTTTAATGAAATTAAATCTCTCTTTGCTCATGCTGTAACTTTTACAAAGGCAGTGTTTGAGACCGATTCAAATTGGTAACCCGTATTTCTGAACTATTAATAAAGAATCAGCTCGTGACAGTCATTTATTTCAGGAAAACAGTTATTTTAAATTGTAATAATATTTCACTATATTACTGTTTTTACTGTATTTTGATCCAATAAATGCAGCCTTGGTGATCAGAAGAAACTTCTTTAATCAATTCATTTATTAAAATAAAACATTTAATTATTTCTTCATTAAAAAACACCTGTGCTACCCTGTGAAGTTGTCCTTTAATTAGTATTTTACATTGATTTTTGCCTGAACAATAATCATGTTTTCATAAAATATCACTTCTATTTGTTTCTAAGCATATGTTTTTACCAAATGACTTCCTTGAGTGTAATAGTGTGTTGCAGAATATCAGAGACTGAATCAGACAAATTTAAGATGCATCAGAACCTGAGGAGCTGGAGTTCAGAGAGGCCCCAAGCAGCTCTACAGGAATTCAAGTTTCCACAGTATATTTATATATTGCAGAACCTTAATATGTTTGACTTATAGCAAAGGAAAAGAACACTTATTGATGATTTCAATTCAGGAAGGAGACTGTCACATTTGGGGCAAATGATCAAGACTGATGGTCAAAGAGATGGCCATCACGTGTTCCACGATTGAATTCACGAGCTTCCTTAGACTGACTTCTCCCCCACACAGAAGACAGACCAAACCAAAACTCCTTTGTCTAAAGAACATGCCTTCGTTCTCCATAGAACTACACAAAGACTTTCTTTTTCATATGCACATAAAATCATCCTAAAATACATTTCTATGCAGAACCTCATATTATGTTTGTAACCCATATATTAGACTATCATGTTTTAATCAAAAATTATGTACGTCTTTTTAATCATTATTGAATAGCTGAAGGATTCAGATGCGTGTTTGGTATGTATGAGTTTGCATAATCATGTTTTAAATGTTTCTTCCAATCAATTCTTTGTCAAATGTATCATAGTCTTGTTATAGAAATCATGTTCAAAAGTATACTTTGCAAGAGCCTGTAAAGTTCGGACCTCTGACTGAACAGATAACATGTTGATTTATTGATTGTGTGGAGGAACAGAGCAACGCCCCGAGCAAGGACAGTATCTAATTAGTCAAGACGTCCAGATGGGACGGTCTGAAAGCAGAGTTTAAAAACTCAGGACACCATCAAACTCTCTCTTCTTCTTAAAAATGCTTTCTTACAACCTCTTAGTCACTCTCTCTGCTCTTCTTCTCTTTTGCCACTGTGTTTTGATGCTGCTCTTTGAGCGTGCTCTGGCCCACGTGCCAGCTGCTACCACAATGAGAAGAAAACCACCTAGTCTCGTTACATCCTTTTATTCTTATTTTTACTTTAGTTTCTTTTCTTTCCGTGGAGTTTCTTGTTCTAATGTAAGTTTGCTGCAAAGTCCAGCTCTGATTGCACCCGCTTCAAACTTCAACCAGACCAACTCCACATCCTCAGCCAACGTCCCAGACCTCACTTCAACAACTACTGAACTCTCAACCAATCAGACACTTCGGGGTTAATGTCTTAATCTGCAGATCTTGTTACTGTGCTGTTTAATAGTGTTTTCACTATATTTGGATTTTAATATCCAGTGCAGAGTTTGTTATACGACTCGTTCAGTGAATCGCCGTAACACTGATTCTGTTCAAATCCCTATAAAATCATAAATTATTCCCTTTGAGCTAAATTAAACTATTGCTTTAAATTACATATTAATATTACGTTACAGTGTCCACTACACTCTCTCTCACAGCCAGACAGCCTAACAGTGCATCAACTACCACATACTGATTTACCATCTCAAACCCAACACACTTTGTTTTGGTGTGTGTGTGTGTGTGCGTGCATTTTCATGTGTGTGCGTGCACACGTGTGTGTGTCTTTGTGCGTGTGCGCGTGTGTGTGTGCTCACCACTCCTGTGTGATGCGTGTCTGTAGTTCTGGCAGCAGGAACTGGTGGTGAAAGAGGTAGATGCTGGAGATGTTGGAGAAGATTCCAGTGATAACCTCAGCAGGGATGCCAGCCTCCGTCAGACGAGCACAAAACACCTGAACACACACACACACGCACACACACACACACACACACACAATGATACAGGGGTAACTGTAAGCAGAAGAAAGAAACTCAAACCCATCTGGGACACCACTGGAGAATCGTTTGTTCCTTTTAGGAGCACTTTTTACGCTCTCTCGTTTCATACAAATGCACCTCAGTTTTCGACTGTATTTACTGTAAAATGAAACCAGATGGCTTCAGTATTAATAGCAGGTCTGTGGTAATGTTGTTCACATGTTTGTCTGCTAGAACAATTGTTCACTGAAATGGATTAATACATAATAAACAGCTAAGATTATGAAATGCTTTCTTCTGAAATCAATATTATAAGTCATTCATGGAAATCAATCATGTCCATGTGATTAATAATATTATTATTAAGTTGTCTGACTGTAAATTTTACCTTAAATGCCTATTTATTTAAACTTGTTCATTCGTTTGGGCTCAAAGCCTTTGCTTCTAATGAGCTAATAAATTTCCACTCAAATCAATATTTTGTGTCCAATTATTGACTTATGTAGTGAGTAGCAACCGGCTATTTTGCTTGTCATTTAGCTGGAAGAAGGATTGTTTACAGTTGATTTCTTCTATATTTTATATAATCATCTAAATAATTAAACAGCATTTTAATTTATAATCAAATCAGTTGATTAAATAAGTAAATAATTGCTGTAATTCTCTCTTTAGATGAGAAAGACGTTGGTCTTGCTGTATCATTTACAGCTCAAATGGAGTAAAATGAAAAGGTTGAGCACAAGAAAAACACAAAAGCAACCGTTTTCAACCACGTGTTTAATGATTCTCAAACGCAATGTTTATGGAGACACATATGACGGTGTGGTCTGAAAGCTTGTTATGGTTTTACAGATGGCCCAAGCAATCAAAAATCATTGATTGTAGAGGAAATAAACTAAGAGGAAGTGTCAGAAACAGGAAGCTGCGTGAACACAAAACACCTCATTTCAATGTGAATAACCAGAAACTCTGAATACTCTGAATGCAGCCGAAAGGGGAAACGGAGGACTAGTGAT
Organism: Barbus barbus; assembly: GCF_936440315.1. Taxonomy (NCBI): domain Eukaryota; kingdom Metazoa; phylum Chordata; class Actinopteri; order Cypriniformes; family Cyprinidae; genus Barbus; species Barbus barbus. The sequence continues at coordinate 1,476,479 of NC_136757.1, forward strand.
GTGTGTGTGTGTGTGTGTGTTACCTGGTCCAGCAGGTTGAGTCTTTTGACATATGCTTCTTCTGTCTGCAGTAACTCTTTAGCGATGTTCAACAGCTTCTGCGACTGAGAGACAGAGAGAGCAAGACAGGAAGGCACATCGGTTTCAGTCAAACTAAAAAAAGACAAAAACCCTTGTTTACAAATGCCACACGCCTGGTAACAAACTGTAACTTCCTCCAAATGACAGAATGCACCAGTGTTTTACCACTTACACTCTTACACAGTGACTAACACAGGAACGTAATGTTGTCCTTCAGCAGTGTTGGGCTAGTTAGTCAAAAAAATTAAACATTGCTCATTACTAGTTACTCCTTTCAAAAGTAATATTATTACTTTACTTATTATTTAACTTATGCTTTTTGTTGGCTTTGATTGCTTCCATTGTCCTCATTTGTAAGTCGCTTTGGATAAAACCCTTTTGGAAAATACAGCATATGCTGGTTAGGTATGTTTTGAAGCATGAATGCTGGTTTAAGCTGGTTCCGCCTGCTCAGGACCAGTTTAGGACCAGCTCATGACTAAGAACCAGCATTCATGCTTCAAAACATACCTAACCAGCATATGCTGTATTTTTCAGCAGGGAAGCGTCTGCTAAAAGACTAAATGTAAATGTATTACTTTCTGGCAAAATGACTCGTCTTTCACGCTCCACATAAGTTGCATATCTTCCCCATAAAATTCCTCTAAAATGTTACTAACAATATATTTCTGCCTTATCATTTTGACAGTCAGAAGTGATTACAAACACTCAGTGGTGATTAATAGTCAAATTTAAGTAAAAGTGTATTAATCTCATTAATTGTCATGAGTAGTTTGAATCTAATTGTAGCTACAATATCTATACAATATCTACAATATATATTCCATGATGTATTCTATCAAAATAAATCACATAAGTTCATAATAAAAAGTTTCATTGTCTAAAACAATTTTATACCGTTTCTATCAGGATCAGAGGGATGAGGACAAGCCGTGTAACGCCAGAGTAAAGTAATGCCAGATCTTTTCTCCTCACAAAATCAATATAACAGCAATATTTCCATCCGCTGAATGTAAGCTTTTTCATATTCCATATGCCTGCTGCACTGGTGATTTAATGTCCCTGTGCAAGTTATGTAAATTATGAAAATAAATCTAGGAATTATTGGATTGTTGGACTTCAAATCAGTATGACTGAGGCATCGAAAGTAACTAAGTAACTAGCTGTTTTATGGATAGTAACTGTAATATTATTACTGAAATCTTGTTTATTTACTGCAACTAGTTACTGCCCAACACTGTCCATCAGTGAGCAAATGTGACAGCATTTCTTTATTAAAATGTTTCTGCTGTGTCAGCACACACACACACACACAGAGGAAACGGGAGGACACACACCACCCAGATACGCCTGACAACACATCAACACGTCTTCATCACTGACACACAGCACGCCTGACTGACATAAACACGCTCCTGCGATGAAGAGGCTTTACAGCATCAGTCAAGCAGTGCATGCACTAAAGCCTCTAGCAGAACAACACCGCTTTATCAAACACTAAAATTCTCTTTACATTGAGAAGCAAACCAAACACGTCTTCAGTAATGCAGATACTATGGAAGTCTATGGAGCAAATATACCAAGCAGAAATGAGAAGCATGTGTTTTTGGTTTATTTGAGCTCTGAACAGATTTAAATCTTCCTTTTAGTCAAAGGACTGCTGGTGATTCATTAAAAGATATGTGGTCATCTAACTATATCTACATATGTAAATGAATCTATTTCACATTGACGGACTGATGAAACTGTGATTTACTCACAGTGTGTTTGACATTTTTATAGTATATGGATGATTCTAATCTGTCCAGGTCATATTTTACTTCCAAAACAAAGAGATCAAATGTACTGCGCATGAATAAAATGAAGCCTATTATTATAAGTCCTTCTTTTTCCCATTTTCCCCAATCTCTCATTCTCATACTGTGATTTAAGAACATACAGTAAAATAATACAATAGTTATGCCTTTAATTCAGGCTTTTATTAAAAACAAAAGCCACTGCATTATATAAAAATGACTGCTGAATAATGAGAATCATCAGCGAGAAAACCATCTTAAATGGTCTTTTGATTGTGTGATGAACTGTTTTTGTGATATTCAAGTATATCAGACCAAATCAAAGTTAAACCGAGCAAAAATGTGGAAAATTAGGTCCATTAGTTTCATATCGTGTTCTTCACCTCTTCGCTTGTGTTAATGTCAGGCAGCCATGATAGGTGCATCTATCGCTCATATGCACACACAGCAGCTCATCCCACATCCTGTGTGACAGCATGCTATTAAAAACACATCAACACGTCACACACACACACACACACACCTTTCCTACAGCAGATGTGCTGCTCACACCAGGAAACACAGGAAAGACCAGAGCTGTGTGTGTGTGTGTGTGAGGAATCCAGAGCGGCCGTTTGTGGTGTGTACAGTGGTATCAGGGCGTGTGTTTGGTGAATGCGTGTGCTCATATTATGGGCGACTCCTGCTGCGCGGTTCCTGTCACACCTTACCGGCACAAAAACACTCCCGCGGTCTCTCTCGGTCCTGACTAACCGCTGTCCATCAGCTGACTCGCACCTGAACACACTCTGCAGGTCTGGGCCCGTACTCACAAAACATCTTCAGGCTAAAAGTAGCTCAAAAAATAATGGACGTTTCAGTCCTAAATTTAGACTCCTTCACAAAGCATTTCAGCACTAAACTAGCTCCTCAATCTGTGAAAGGTTAGGAGTAGTGAAGAGCACTACTAGGTCACTAAGACTGATCTGATCTGCCTCGGAACATAAACATGTTTCATTATATCCTTGTTTTTATTAACCAGTTGGACAAGAAGTAACCGCTGTTCTTGAGTCCAGTTTGTTTTTCTTTTTTGTTTATGTTATGTTCAGCCATAATGATTCTACTCTTAATTAAAAGGCTGTTTATTAACTATGAGAAGCACACATGTAAGAAGCTGACAATAAGCTGAACAGATACTTGTTTAATTAGTGACACTTATCCTGCATTTTAAAATCTTGATTTGAATGTGGTAACATTTTCATTTTTAAACCTTTATCTGAATATGGCATCATAATATTGCGTTCTACAATAATTCTATGAATAAATCTCTGACAAAGACCCCTCCCCTATCAGCCAATCACTGTGTGCATAGTTAATAAGCATGCTGACATCATCCATAGCAACGAGGTAAACCCCGTGTGTGTGTTAGTGGATCCTGAAGCAGCAGTAATGGTTTGGGAAGCAGGGGAACCTGTGGAGCGAGTGCAAGTGATAAACAGAGCCACACCCTCAGCTGATGAGAAGCTGCACGCTCACAGACATCAGTCAACTTCAGCAAATTAAGGAAGACTAAAGGAAGAAATTAAGGAAGGACCCCCATTGGTTTCCATGCAATTCATAAAAAATTGGCATGGTTACACTTTATTTTAAGGTGTCCTTGTTACAGTGCAATTATAAGTTTTAGTACTGAGTAATATTAATTAACTACATGTACTTACTATATGGTTAGGGTTAGGATTAGGGTTCGGTTTAGGTTTAGTTGCATGTAATTACGCATAATTTTTACTTAAAGGGTCAGTTCACCCAAAAATTTTAATTCTGTCATTAATTACTCACCCTCATGTCGTTCCAGACCTTCGTTCATCTTCTGAACACAAATGAATATATTTTTGATGAAAGCCGAGAGCTCTCTGACCCTCCATAGACCGCAAGCATTATACCACGATCAAGGCTCAGAAACTTGGCAAGGACATTATTAAAATAATCCATGTGACATCAGCGGTTCAACTGTATTTTATGAAGCTACGAGAATACTTTCTGTGTGTAAAGAAAACAAAAATAACAACTTTATTCAACAATTCCTCTCCTCTGCATCACCCTCTAGCGCCATTTTGGAGAGTATCACATACGACAACATCATATGAAACGTATGTACGCGGATACGCTGTTTACGCTTTGATCTGAACGTAAACTACGTATCCGGAAAACTAATTCATAAGAATTTTTGTATAGCCTTTCCAAAACACATCTGTGTGTCAAAACTTTGCATTCACATTCATGACCCTAAATGAGAAAAAGTCACAATTTCAAGCAGGACTAAAATAGTTTCAAGCAGAAATCTGAAAATGTGGCTCAATAGGAGGGTTAAACAAATATTAAACGAATAAACCAACAGACTTGCATTAGAGAGCATGTTAAAGACAACTGCATTTCATCTTCTTCTTCATATATTTAGTATATGACAGGAGTAACTGAGAATCGTTTCACAGCACAAATCCACTCATCTGCTCAAAAACGACAGAAACTCTTCTAAATCTTCAACATAACTAGGAACATTAAACATTTACTAGGCTTTATCTTTACTGAGACCCACATAAAATAACACCATGTCATTTACAAATTTACTCCCCTAATAGAGTTTCAAGTTTCAAATAGAAGAAGATAAACAGTTAAAGACCTAGAATGCACCTGTTATTCCTATATTACTGGAAAAATTAAAATAAATTAGTGTGGTGTGTGTGTCGATGTCAAACGTGCTTATATGTATAGACACATACATGAACTGAATAACCAGCGGTTTCCATCGTCTCTGGTCAATGAAACCAACACAAACACACACACACACACACACACACACACACACACAAAACACTCAATAAAGTGTGGCAAAACAACACTTTCACAGAGCGCAGCCTCCACACAACACAAATAGAGCGCATGCTACTTAAAATGTTCACTTCCTCCGGTCTGTGACACATAACTAATGCATGAGACATCTTCAACTGTGCTTCAGAGAAACCTAGCTAGACAAGTCCACTTCACAGCGAAGGCAAACCCAGAATGCATTGTAACAATTTAAGAGGAACAAATTATCAAAGAAAATGGCTTTTGATTACAGAGGTAGTTTTTTTTACAGTCATTAGGACAGATTTCTCAATACTTGGGTCACTTTTTCAAAACTCTTCACACAGTTCTCATTTCACATTGCAGTTAATTTCACACTGAAAATGCACTAAAACTACCAAAACTCTTCACACGTCTCAAATCAAGTTATTCTTCATAACACTAGCACAAACACACAGCGACAGGAAGCAGCATACAGTGTTTTCTTGGTTACATTTCTATAAATCGAGTGTTCAGAATTGACTGCAGTATACGTTACACACTCCATGTTTATATGACAGTCCAACATTATTCCTAATTTAACCTTTTGTAAAGATGGGGATGAGATTATAAGACTAACAGCTGTGCAGGTGTTTTGATAGTATTTCTATTATTAGTGTTTACATTTGGAATATATTTCAATAAGGCATTGCTGTAGAAATGCTGTCTTATTCAGTTTTGTATTATGTTTAGGCTTTCAACAGTTTATTTTAAGTATGTAAAGGCACAAACGGAAGATTACTCAATGAAATGTAATTGTTTCATGTATTCTTTGTTTGTTTTTGTAAATTTGTGATGAAACTGATTGTATTGCAGAGAGTCTTTCCTGGTTAAATAAATAAATAAATAATAATAATATTAAAAAAATCGGCCTGTAGGTCCACTGAGTTTTGGTGTTTTTGTGTTTCTGAGAGAGAAATGAATTCATGTGTTTTGAAAGATGTCATTGAATGTATTTTGTGCCACAGCGATGATAAACGATGCCCAGTTCAGCCGCACAGATGCTGTTGTGCTCACTGATAGAGTGACCTAAGTACTGAGAAACAGATCCTAGTCATTGTAAAGAACTCTAGAATCGACATGCTAACCATAGAGGGGCCTGGCTTCCCCTAACCATTGAAAGATTTGGTCATTAATAATGTTTTCAACTCAGAAGTAAATATGCACATAATGTAGTTATTTTAATAATTGTAATTTTGTAAATAAATTATTAAATAAAATCAAATTTCCTAATCGCTTCCCCAATCTCATTTGCAAGAAGTTGTTGAGTGATTAATCTGCATTTTGGTGGATAATAGCCTGTTATATACTGCTTGCCTGTTGCATGGCGAGAAAGGATATTTAGCATTTTTTACAACTGCAGAGGAATCTGGACCTAACCAAGATAAAGTCAGATGAAGATGGCGATGCTTGATAACTCCAGATAGTCTCACAAAGATGATCCACAAGATTGCAACAGCACAGTGTTTTACATTCGTGTCAGGAAAAGACAGATTTCAGAATATAAACGGCTTAATCGGTGTTAAATCAGTGGGTAATTCACTCGCTGATTTGCTTGAAGTCTACTTTGCGATTGTGTTGACAAACATGTTTATAGTGCATTCTATTCAATGCGTTTATTGCTAGCACAGCCTTCACCAGTAATTTACGTGCACTGTATCTGGCTGCCATGGCAACCTCACACGCTTGCTGCTGCTCAGTGTCATCATAACCGCTTAAATGGTACACAGTGTGAATCTGTACCTTTACAACAGAAATGCTAAATGTATTTAAAAGTTTGAATGAGCAAATCAACCGGCTAGGTTTGGCCCCCCAAGCTCAGACATCAAGCTACACCTGTGGTGCTAATGTCAAACAAGTGAGTGGATGTGCTGCTGATGTAGTCACCTCTCCCAAACACAGGTCTGCGCTCTCACCTTGATCTCCAGGCTCTCGGGGTCCTCGCCGCTCCCCTCGTCCAGGTCGCTGTCCTCGTCCTGCGTGGAGTCCCGCTTGTCTCCGCCGGGGGTCTCTGTGGCCAGGCTGGCGCTCCTGTCCTCGCTGTGGAAGCCCTCTGCCTCCGCTGCGCAGGACGGACTGTCGATGCCGCTGTCCCGGTTGGGGATCTTCCCGCTGGCCTCCGTCCCCTCGTGACCCTGTGACCTTTCCCCCTCGCCGTCTGTGTGTTTGCTGCTCCCCTCGTGACGCTCGCCGTCTGAGTCGCTGCGATTGCTCTCCAGACCACCGCTGCAGTGTTTGTGACGCTCTTTCTGAAGTTCCTCTGTAATCTCAGAGTCATTGGCAGAGTCCGTCTGGAAGGAGTTTAAGCTGGACAATCTCAAAAGCTCAGAGATTTCACATGCTTTGAATGAAAGTGCATCATCTGCCGCTGGTGTCTCGCTGAGCTGAGGATGATCACTGGCATCCGGCTCTCGAGAAGCTGGAGAATCCATGTTGGCTCCCCAATGGAGGTCGCTCCTCCGCTGGAGGCCCAGAATCGGACACCTTACAAGACAAAGACACAATAATGGTCTAAAAATGTAAAAGCAGTTTGGCATCTTGTCAAATGAGTGAAATAAGTGGCTTAGGCCCTGTTAACACCTGGAGCCTGGTTTCGCAGGCAGAGCTTAATTTAAGCCAGGACTACACTCTTAAAAATAAAGGTGTTTAAAAGGTTCTTCAAGCGATGCCATAGAAGAACCATATTCAGTTCCTCAAAGAACCATCTCTTTCTTACCTTTTAATAATCTGAAGAACCTTCTTTCACCACAAAGAAGCTTTTTGGAACCATTTCGACAAAAAGGTTACTCTATGGCATCGTGAAGCACCTTTATTTTGAAGAGTGTAGGCGTAGGTTAAATTAGGACATTTAAGCACACTGAACAAAATTATACATCATTTTTTTAAGGTAAGTGGTTGCAAACAATTTCTTTTAGCTACATTTAAATTCAAAAAATGTTGAAAGTTAGTCAGCTAAATTTGTTTATTTAAATGTAGCTCAAATAAATTGATTGCAACCACTTACCTTAAAAACATTTAGTAAATTCTGTGAATCATTTCTTCAGTGCAGCTTTCATAAAAATGCCTTAGAAATAAACATTACTGGATTGCATCTTGAGACAAAACAATGTTATAATCATAATGTAAGATATGTCAGTGCCAGTTATTTTTAGTCGAGATTGCTAAAACATGCATTTTAGTCTGGGACTAGCCCTAAGCTTTGTTTGTGAAACTGGTGGAGATGTGTTTTCAGTGACAGTCGAGCAGTTCACATCTGGTTTTGTTGAGACGCTTGTTTCATCAAACTCATCATGAGAGAGGTGAACAAATACACAGAAGAATGAACAAAGCCATTTAGCTGATTGTGAGTGAGAGGGAAAGCAAGCGAATGGAAAGGATACTAATACAATTTCAATGACAATCAGTGATAATCTGTGTTTTTGGCACAACACAGTTGGAATCGATTCTTTTGGTGCGCTCTCTTAAAATACATCCCATAATGCTCACGTATGAGGTCAGTGGGTGGCAAGCGGCGTCTAATGCGGTCGAATGTGTTCAAACAGCCACAGAAGCATCGAGACTACAAAAACTGTGCATCAATGTGTTTTTAATACCTCTGGAAAAGGTCAAAAGGTCAAAAGTGGTCAAAAATGGACAAGCTCAAAACGTCTAGACCCATTTACACCTGTATTTAACATCATCCTTGTGAACAGATCAACGAAAACGCATCTTAATACCAATTACATCATTTCCTTTTCAAGATTAGTCATAACCTTTTAGAGTTAAAGATTAAAATTCAAAGTTAGTCAAACTAGTTCTTAAAGTGGCGGTGTTTATGCAGCTGGACCATGATATAAACCCAGGATCTTACAGATAAAGAACAATCAATGCCCCATTAGTTAACATCACTTAATGCATTAACTAACGTCAACTAACGACTCACAAATGTTCCATGTTAGTTCATGCTGGCTTGGGTTCATTAAATATCATTAAAAGATACAGTAATATATTAATAAGATATTAGTAAATGTTGAAATTATAAATGCTTTTAGAAGTACTTTTCATTGTTATTTTAAATGTTAACTAACATGGTTAAGTACTATTAACAAATAGAATCTTACTGTAAAGTGCCACCAAACAAACATACAACATTTTATTTATTTAACACTTTATTTTAAGGTGTCGTTGTTACAGTGTAATTATGCATTTAAGCACTGAGTAATATTAATTAACTACATGTACTTACTATATAGTTAGGGTTACTTGCATGTAATTATGCATAACTTATTGTTATTATAACAGTAAGTACATGTAACAAGGACACTTAAAATAAAGTGTTACCAGTTTTTCATATAGATTGTTTAGCTCAGCTTTATTAAATAACATTAAACGATACAACTTTTAACTAAAGTTTAGTTTAGTTAGTAGTTTAGTTTAACTACTGTTAACAAATAGAATCTTACTGTAAAGTGTCACCAAACAAACAAAACATTTTTATATATATTTTAATTAAAATGCACAGTAGTTTAAGCGTGCACACCTCGCTGCCACAATGCTCATGTTGTGCTACACGCCGAGGATGAAGCCTCTATGATATTCTGGCCTTCTTCAGGTTTAAAAGTTCTAAGGGAGTTATAAAAATGATTATAAGAATGAGTTAATTATATGAATGTACCTCTGAAGGTTCTGACTGTCTTCAGAAAAGATTGAATGGCATTTTGTTTTCATCTTCGCTCCATGTAATACCTAATAAAGTAGTGTTCTTTTAGGTAAACAGCTGTAATTCTGCTGCTCCATCAGCGCCACCTGCTGTCAGAGACTCACATTCACATTCAGTCTGTGTGCAGTTTCTATCTGGACTAGACCGGATTTGCAAGCCCTGCTGTAGATTTTGACCGGCTGATGAAAAACAAGCTTATGTGGATTGAAACCTCACTGAAATGTGAGGTTTACCATTTTATGAAACCTTTTATTTGAACATTTCGTACATGTTATTAGATAAACTGTTGTCATTTAAAATCCGGACATCATTGGTAATTTTATTGTTTTAGTGTTTATACAAAAAAAAAAAGTATTTTATTTTTTGTTTGTTGATTTTAAATATAAAACTTGGTGAACTATGTGTCATTATTTTTTTAACATTTCCAGCACATTTTAACATTTTACCATGATAATACTGATAGCCGTGGTGATCATTTTGGTCACTATAATCGTGATAAGAAATTTTCATAACGTTACATCTCGAATCCGAGTCTCAGCTCACACAGTGTGTACGGATAGAGGTTCTGACACACAGACGAAGCTCAGATCTTACCTGGAGCTGTGGACGGGCCCTGTAGACGGGACTCTGGCTCTCGGAGGGGGACTGGGCAGGGGCCGGCAGGGTGCTGGAGGGACGAGACCGAGCAGGCGCACAGGCTTAGGGGGCACTGACAGACACACAGAGAGAGAGAAGACGCTCAGATCAGCTCTATCTCCATCACAACATCCTCATCCTCCGCTCGCAGCCCAGAGATTCTCCCTCCATACTCATCCTCCCGATCCACCCGCGCATGCAAAGAAAACCAGCTAAGAGTACAAGAAAGATGGGGAGACTTCAGCTGTCCGAGAAACTGCCGGCTTCCTGAACCGAGAACAGGAAGTAGAGATGAGCGTGCAAAAAAATGCTGCGGTTACATGGCGAGATACAAACACACACACACACACACACAACAGAGTCGAGAAGATGGAGTGTGTATGTGCATGAGCGGATAAACTGCCTCAAATCAGTATGAATTTGTAAAGTGTATATTGAATGAGTTGCATTAGAACTGAATGAAATATAACTTCAATGAGGCAATTTAGAAGCTGAATTCAGGAAGCAGATAGTCTGAGCTGCGCGCACTTCCTTCCTCTGTCTGTTTTGCACCATATGCAAACCACAAAATATCCATGCAAGTTCACAACATCACAAACACACATGCATGCTGGAAACCCAAAAACAGGAGCATTAGCGCAATAAAAAAAATTGTTGCTTTTTCAGAGAAAACTGTTGGTATGAATGACAGTAAGACGTGTTTAATACCGTGGGGTTTCTGTGCTCTGGGCGTGGCTGAGGGAGTGGGGCGTGGCCTCTGTGTGGGCTGGGCAGGGCATGGCCTGGGAGGGGGCGGGGTTTTCTTCTTCTGAGGCTGCTCTACAGATCCACAGGAGCGCTGTAACGCTGATGGAGACAAACCTGCTGAAAACATAAAAAGCACTCCATGTGAATGTGATGACCAGCATGAGATTATCATATAGGCAGATGAAAACTACCAGCAGCCTAGTTTCTATGTTCAGATATTTTACTGCATATTACCAAAATTCTAATCAGCTTGTTTCATTAATGTTTTATTTTAGCTGACTACTTACCTGACCTAACCCTAAATTGATCAACTTGTGCACTTCTATCATGCATTTTTAGTAAACAATAGCTTTCGGGTAACCTTGTGTAGATCATGAGAAAGTTACCAGCTTTAATGCTCATCAGGAGTTAGATTATCCCATCTAATTGTGTTTTGAAAGTCTTGTGGCTGTACTTTCAAAACTGTGTGTATTTTAACATTTGAACATTTTTACTGTAAGTTTATTACTGAACACACAACTTGGGATCATTTGTACAAAATGAGGAACGAGTCTGAATTATTTTCTGTCGTAGCCCCGAGGATACTGTAATCAATCCAGAACACTTTTTAATAATAATTTTTAAAAAACAATCACAAAAATAAAAGCATATGTGAGACATTTCACACTGTCTAATTAGCATGCTGCTTCCTCACATGCTTCATCTGTATTATTTCATCTCTGTAATTGTATATTACGCATTATTTCTAGTCCAGCAAACTCCTCGACTTGACCTTCATCAGGACCAGAGAGACCACAGCCATCGACTGAACGATCAATACAGACACAATTACATCTCAAACTCTAGCGACCGCTCCTCACCAAAGCTCACAGCATTCTCATGAGCGCTTGCAGAACAGACAAAACAAAACATCTCACAGGACAAAACCTCAATCTGAACAACACTTCATCGTAAAATCAGTCGGCTGACGTGTGAGCACCTCAATACTTACACGCACTTCACACAGACAGAAAATCATGTCATATCAGCGGCTTCTCCTAAACTACGAGATGAAGTGGAGACCAAACTGAAACCTTTGCTTCATTCTCCTGCTGACATCCTCAGTGATCTAACACATCTCCAGCAGACTTCCAGAAAAGTCCTCAACGGTGTCTCAAACTGTGCTTACAAGTGTCAAGATAACAGTCTGCCATCAAAACTAAGAGATCTGAACACACACTCAAACATCAGAGAAGTTTCTGAAGTGGATACTTA
>NC_136757.1:1493553-1531053 GCF_936440315.1 Barbus barbus
GCCCATTGCCTTTGCGTCACGGGCCTTCAATCAGACGGAGCAGCGTTACTCAGTGGGGGAACGTGAAGCATTAGCCTGCATCTGGGCCTGCGAGAGGTGGCATCTGTATCTCTATGGCCGCGCCTTCACCCTAAGGACAGATCACCAGGCCCTGACAGCGCTACTTTCCACAGCTGGGACAGGCCACAGGCCACTGAGGCTACACCGCTGGTCCGACCGTCTTCGCCAGTATAACTTTGACCTGAAGTTCACCCCGGGCAGAGACAATGTTGTGGCCGATCTACTGTCCCGCTCCGCTCTGCCACACCCCACCACACACATACATACTGACACGGATCAGGTGGAACGGGACATTGTCCAGATGTTACACACACCCCTCCAGGCCGTTGTATCGTTACAAGAATTGAAGGAGGCATCGGAACAGGACCCGGTCCTTTCTCAGCTCAGAGTCTATATTCTAAATGGCTGGCCTCAGGAGGTACCAGAGGGGCTGGCAGCATTTTCCAGAATAAAGCAAGAGCTGTCCTGCTGGAACGACACCTGTGTGGCACGCGGCCTCTGCACAGTCATCCCCAGCCCCCTACGTGCACGTGTCTTGGCGATGGCTCACGAGGGCCACCTGGGTATTGTGAAGTTGAAGCAGCGCTGCAGAGAACGGGTTTGGTGGCCAGGGATAGATAAAGTTAAGTTAAGTTAAGTTAAGTCGTGACGTATTGTCAAGTATGGTGACCCATACTCGAAATTGGTGCTCTGCGTTTAACCCATCCAAGTGCACACACACAGCAGTGAGTAGTGAACAAATCCACACACACACACACACACCGTGAACACACACCCGGAGCAGTGGGCAGCCAATGCTGCGGCGCCCGGGGAGCAGTTGTGGGTTCGGTGCCTTGCTCAAGGGCACCTCAGTCGTGGTATTGAGGGTGGAGAGAGCACTGGACATTCACTCCCCCCACCTACAATTCCTGCCGGCCGGAGACTCGAACCCGCAACCTTTCGATTACGAGTCCGACTCTCTAACCATTAGGCCACGACAAAGACATCGAGGCCCTGGTAAAAGATTGTGCGGCTTCTCTCTTAAGCGGTAAAACTGGTCACCAGGTTCCCCCACCCTTACAACCTCTTGCTTGGCCATCGCAGCCCTGGGACCACCTGCAGCTGGACATTTGTGGTGAGATACAGGGAGTTCCTCATCACCAGCGCTTCCTAGTGGTTGTCTATGACCTGCATTCGAAATGGCCTGAGCTCATTGCCACTGGCTCCGTGACTTCTCAGGTCATAATTAACTTCCTGGACTCTCTGTTTTCTCGCTGGGGCCTTCCAAACACGATCACTACTGACAATGGTCCACAGTTAATCTCAGCTGAGTTCACAACATACCTCAAAAACAAAGGTATTCATCACATCCGCACGGCCTACTATCCCCCCCAAGCTAATGGTGGCGTCGAACGCTTCCATCAGTCCCTGAAAAACAGTCTCAGAGCACACTTGTTCCAGGGGTGGACCTTCTCACGGGCCATTCATCACACTTTGCTGCACTACAGGGCCACCCAACACTCTACGACGGGTGTCTCTCCAGCTTTCCTCATGCTTGGCCGTGAGCTCCACCTTCCCCTCGACAAGCTCAGCCCCGCACTACCTAAGGGCCCACTACCGAGAGTCAAGGCCTCCGTCAGCCACCAGCAGAGAAGAATGAAGCAGAAATTTGATCTCTCGGCACGTGTTAAGGTCCCTGACATAAAGGCCGCAGATTGGGTCAGGGTTCGCAGGCCCCACAGAGATAACAAACTCGCTTCATATTGGTCTGCCCCTCTCCAAGTTACTCATCAGCTGGGCCCAGCCACCTTCTTGCTCAGCAATGGCACACGGTGGCACGCAAGCCGCCTCCGCAAAGTGCCGCCCCCGGCACATACAACAGGCATCACGCCTCAAGCCACACCCCCAGCTTGGCAGGACACCCCAGCACTTCAGCTGACACCTCAGATAGCTCCAGCACAGGCTCCAGACATGCCTATCAACCTGCCAGCTGAGATTTGTGCCTGTCCATCACAGGCTGCCCAGCCTTATCCCCTTGTTTCTCCACGGCCTGTCCGCATTTGTTCTCGCCCAGGGCACTTACAGGACTTTGTGTCAACATTTCATGTGTGAAACCCTGTAGGAGGGGGGGAAATGTTATGTTCTCTCAAACGTGTTGTTTGATAAGACGTTGAGTTAGTGTTCAGTGATGCATCGAGTTCGATTGTGCTGAAAGCATTTTGTCATGCCTGACCAATGTAGGTGTTCATTTACTGGGGTCTGGGACGGGGAGTGAGAAAAGTAAAGTGAGACGATAAGTTGATGCTACTTGCTGTGTCCGTGTGATTCTTGTCAAACACAACAGGACTGTCAACTAAATGTATTTTTTTTCACATAAATATTCAAATTCTGTGTAAAATAAGTGTTTATTATATAATAAGTGTGAATGGGTGCCGTCAGAATGAGAGTCCAAACAGCTGATAAAAACATCACAATAATCCACACCACTCCAGTCCATCAGTTAACATCTGGAGAACACAAATCTGATGAAGAAACAAACTCATCCTAATCTTGGATGGCCAGAGGATGAGCACATTTTCAGCATTTTTTTTATTTATTTTGGGGTGAATTATTCCTTGAATGATCTAAATGCTGTTATACCTGAGTAAGTCATGACAGCCCGTAATGCTCAGCTTCACAACACACAAAACACACTCAAATACTGGATCAGCCCCACACACACCGCAGGATGAGGACGGTCAGAGAGGAAGAGGAAAGGCAGGAACATTATTAACTCTCCAGAGATGAGCGACTGTAAGCCATCATGCACAATATGCCACTCGATAATGAGTAGCTCATAACCCCCCCATAATGCACCGCAACATCCAACAGCGCTGAAGCCTGTGTGTGTGTGTGTGTAAGTACACACACACACGCAGACACTGGATGGGTACAGAGGGAAATGGGTCAGCAGTGAGATGAAGAGAGATATAGCACCAGTGCCGCCCATTTGTGCGCCTGCTGCCTCCTAGCCTCCATCAGTGTGTGTGTGTGTGTGTGTGTGTGTGTGTGTGTTGGTATGTCCTGACTACACCTCTTTGAGAAACAGGAGTGATCCAGTACACAACGCCCCAGGATACACACACACAGGTCACTATTACTGCACTACCTCTGGTTTTCCCAAATGTCATGTGTGAATGGACAGACGTGATTTCAGTAAAAAGACCACAGCTGCGTTTCCCAAAAGCATCATAAGTAGATCATAGGTCTACTGCTACAATCACCTTATCGCATGATGCTTTTGAGAAACACAGCCCAGTGGTTTTTCTCATCAGATAATAAAAAAAACACAGATTTGGCCTCTCAACATGTGTGTGTGTGTGTGTGCGCATGTATATATACAGTATCTTTGTGATCTGTGAAATACACAAACATCAAAATGAACAATGTGGGGAGGTAAAGAGTTTAGGTATATTGGCATAATCACAGTGAGGTGCATTTGTACAGACTGATATTTAGTTTTATATACAACCCTAAACCCCCAAATTCTTTAGGGAGTAATTCTGGGTTTGTGTGGAGTGATTGCAAAAAGAGACTAAATGTGGTATTTACAACTAAATTTGTCAACAAAAACATAAATCTAAAGTGACTTAATACAGTTTCCTTATTTCAGGTATGCTAAAATAGCGTGTTTTAATTAAATGTACTAATAACAGCCACCTCTGAAATGACTTTGTATAATAATGTCTTACATTAATTCATCTCTTTAACTCTAACCTTAAATTAATTGACAGATTTTTCATGGTCCACACAAATGTTTTTCACTCCACAGGACCACTCAGAAAACCTGTTATGGTGTAAAAAAAGAAGATGAAACACTTCAAATGTCCAGATCCTAGAAAATACACTTTTCCTAATACATTCATTTAAATGTTCCAGTAAAATGTTCACATTCACATTATTATAACTACCACTGGTCATTTCAACTTGAACAAATGCGTAGTTATAGAGTCAGTGTCAGTGTGACACACACTTACATCACTGCCAACAGAAAACCTCTAAGTGTGTCATTTCCTACACTTTCCTAGCATTTTCAAGTAGGCAAGAGTGTCTCAAAGTGAGGAATCGCCCTCATGTGTAAATGTCAGAGAGCGTGTGTGTTCACATCAAGCCAGGACCAACATGACTGTTACTATGACAACAGATCAGCAGCGGGATCCGTGACGACCGGTGTGAAAACACACTTTCTTCTCAAGAGACCGCTTTATGAAGGATATTTCAACGTGAGCTCGAGAGCTAAATCACTCACAACCTTTAAGAGATTTCCAAATCAAACTGTGGCCTAATATTACTAAGCAACACAATTGTAGACGTCATGCTATATCGTGAATATAGTCACAAATAAACAGTGCTACTACAAATTTTACTAATAATTTTACTAATAATTTGAAAACGACAGACTTCTCTTTGAGTTGCAGAGCTACTGAACAAGTGCTTGATTTCACATTTTACAGTGTGACAGAATTAAACACCACAAGATCTCACCACATTTCTACATTTTCTGTAGAAGACCGAGCGGCGTTTGCCTGACCAAACACAAGGGCATTGTGGGAGGCTGCTGGAACAGGGCTGTGTCGTCTTTTGAGGTCACTAGAGTTGTGTGGTTGCTAGGGAATCCTGTGTGTTTGCTGAAAGGAATAGTTCACCCAGAAATGAAAAATGTACCCACACTTGATCAAAGAAACAAATCCATCATTAAGGTGTTTTAACTTGAACATTTTAACCTTAACAATTAAACCGTCACTTCTGTTTTAATAATCCATAATAACTCTTCCTGCAGTGAAAAAGTCCATCTCCTGTTGTCTCTCACATCAAAATCCAGACACATATTTGTTTGGAGCTGTTTTGGTTTGTAAACGCTGCTTGATCTGTGCAGATTTCTCTCCTGATTCAGACCAGAATACTTTTTCACTGGAGGATTATGGACTCGTATTTTATTTAAAAACATCTTAATGCTGGATGTGTTTCAGCTTTTGTCTTCTCCAGATGTTAACTGATGGACTGGAGTGGTGTGTATTATTGTGATGTTTTTATTAGCTGTTTGGACTCTCATTCTGACGGCACCCATTCACTGCAGAGCATCCATTGCTGAGACACTGATGCATTTCTCCAAACCTGATGAAGAAACAAACTCATCCTAATCTTGGACATTTCTATTTCTTTAAGTGAGAAGATCCTCAAGTCTCTTTGATATTCTGGGCCAGTACAAGAAACCCCTTCAATTACACAGAGTTTTCTTAACTCACAGGTTTCCTGCAGTTTGCACTTGCTCTGAGTCTTCCTTCAGAACTGTTTAGCACCATAATTACAATAAAAAATATGAGCCTGATCAGACTTTTAGCACACATCTACTTAGCAAACTGCACAGTTTGAGGTATTATTATCTCATATCATGTCTGAAGCATGAGCAGGACGAGTTGTTAATAGGGTTACAGGATTGTTCCAATCACAAGTGTAAGCAATAGTAATACCAGTGCATAATTTACTTTACTAAATATGGAATCAAGCATTATTACATTGCAACTGAAGACAATATGAGCATTGCATCATTCAAAAAAGATTAAATAAAGATGCCACAACTTACTTAAACAGCTGAGAAGAGTAAAAATCCTCCCATATGAAGCAGCATAAGCTCAAGTCTCTCAATAAAACATAAAAGCTGAGCATGTATATTTCAACAGGCTCGAGCGCTCACACTCCACATTCAACAGAGTGACACACAGCAGATATTACAGCTCAATACAGCACAGAAACGTTACAGAGACCGCAGAAAATAAGCAGCACTCACCAGCTGAGCTATCCACGCTTACACACACACTCTGAGTCCATGTGCACAATAGCACTGAGACCGGCACCCATCCGCGGACACTAGCGCTCCCCTCCTCCTCCTCCAGCACCGCTCCTCCCCCTCTATCTGCCCCAGAATCCCCTCCATCTGAACAATACACCCCACCACACCAACCCATAATAATGCCGCCGAGACATCTCCATGGCAACTAATGACAGCCGGGGGGGAGAGAGAGAATGGAAAAATCAGTCAGGAAGGACGAGTGAAGCGGACAGAGACAGCTCAATAACCGGCTATATGGAGGTTATCAGCGTTCAGTGATAAATGTGCGGCCGGTTTCTCCTGATCTTTGATCGACAGGCTTCAAATGTTGAATAAAAACTGCATGTAGAGGAAGAGGTGAAGCAGATTTTTCAACAAGTGCCTAGACTTTCAAGTCTGTTCTGATCTCTTCTGAGCATTTATTTGATCAAAAATACAGTAAAAAGAGAGAAAAATTGTTACAATTTAAAACAGCTGTTTTCTCTGTGAATATCTGTTAAACTGTAATGTATTTCTGTGATGTGCAGCTGTATTTTCAGCATCATTACTGCAGTCTTCAGTGTCACATGATCTTCAGAAATCATTATAATATACTGATTTATTGCTCAAGAAACATTTCTGATTATTATTAATGTTGAAAACAGTTGTGCTGCACAATATTTTTGTGGAAACTGTGATACATTTTATTTTTCAGGATTCACAGATGAATAGAAAGTTCAAAAGAACAGCATTTATTTGAAATAGAAATGTTTCGAAACATTATAAATGTCTTTTCTGGCACTTTTGATCAATTTAATGTGTTTTACTTTATAAAAGCACTCATTTCCTTCAGGAAAAAATTTAATTTCAAGATTCAAGTGTGGTCGGAAGGGTCGTCAGAGGCACTTCAGGACTGTTTTGACACCACTGACTGGAATATGTTTAAACAGGCTGCCACATACAACAATACTACGGACCTCCAAGAGTACTCGGAGACTGTCACTGCCTACATCTCCAAGTGCATTGATGATGTAACAGTCACAAAGTCCATCACTGTCCGGGCCAACCAGAAGCCGTGGATGACAGGGGAAGTCTACAGACTGCTGAAGGCTCGGAACGCTGCCTTTAGAGCTGGAGATGAGGAGGGCCTGAAGACAGCTAGGGCCAACCTATCCCGCGGCATCAGAGAGGCCAAGAGACAGTACTCCAGGAGGATAGCCCATCGTTTCAGCGACAGCAGAGACACGCGGAGCCTGTGGCAGGGGATACAGACCATTACGGATTACAAGCCCCCACCACAGACCTGTGACAACACCATCCCCCTGCTGAATGAGCTGAATGCCTTCTTTGCTCGCTTTGAGGCACAAAACAGCACCACTGCACAGAAGACTCCACCTCCTCCCGGCGACCAGGTGATGACGCTGTCCCCGGACAGCGTGAGGAGGTCCCTCAGCAGGATCAATGCACGCAAAGCTCCGGGTCCTGACAACATTCCTGGGCGTGTACTGAGAGACTGTGCAGTGGAACTCACTGATGTCTTCACAGACATCTTCAACATCTCGCTAAATCAGGCCGTTGTCCCCACATGCTTCAAAGCTACCACCATCATTCCAGTCCCGAAGAAGTCATCTCCATCCTGTTTCAATGACTACCGTCCAATAGCACTCACTCCTATTCTCATGAAGTGCTTTGAACGGCTAGTCATGCACCACATCAAGTCTGTCCTCCCCCCCTCACTTGACCCCTTCCAGTTTGCATATAGGTCCAACCGCTCGACCGATGATGCCATCGCCACTGCCCTCCACCCAGCCCTCACACATCTGGACAAAAAAGACTCATATGTCAGGATGCTGTTCATAGACTTCAGTTCAGCATTCAACACAATCATCCCTCAACAGCTCACTCACAAACTGGTCCAGCTGGGGCTCAACACCTCTCTGTGCAACTGGCTGTTGGACTTCCTGACCGGGAGACCTCAAGCAGTACGGGTTGGCAGTAACACATCCAGCACCATCACACTGAACACTGGGGCCCCCCAAGGATGTGTGCTGAGCCCCCTCCTCTTCACTCTTCTGACCCACGACTGCACACCGTCACACAACTCTAACCTGATCATTAAGTTTGCGGATGACACAACTGTGATGGGTCTCATCAGCAACAGAGATGAGACAAACTACAGGAGCGAGGTGAGCCGCCTGGCCGGGTGGTGCAGTGACAACAATCTCTCTCTGAATGTGGAGAAGACGAAGGAGATTGTTGTTGACTTCAGGAGAGTACACACTCAGCATGCCCCTCTGACCATCAACGGTGCGACTGTGGAGAGAGTGAGCAGCACCAAGTTCCTGGGTGTGCACATCACAGAAGACCTCTCCTGGACTAACAACACTGTAGCACTGGCCAAGAAAGCACAGCAGGGTCTCTACTTCCTCCGCAAACTCAGAAGAGCCAGAGCCCCGACCCCCATCATGTGCACCTTCTACAGAGGCACCATCGAGAGCATCCTAACCAGCTGCATCACTGTGTGGTATGGCGCTTGCAACGCATCCTGCCGCAAGTCACTTCAGCGAATAGTGAGAGCAGCTGAGAAGATCATTGGTGTCTCTCTCCCCTCCCTCCAGGACATCTACAGCACCCGTCTCACCCGCAAAGCCCTCCGCATTGCAGGTGATCCCACCCACCCGACACACAGCTTCTTCAGTCTGCTGCCATCAGGGAGGAGACTGCGGAGTCTCCAGGCGAGGACCAGCAGACTGAAGGACAGCTTCATACATCAGGCTGTCAGGAAGCTGAACTCCCTCTCGTCCCTGCCCCCCCTCCCCTCTTTTTACCCCATACAACACTGAACTCTGACACTATGAGACCCCCCCCCCCCCCCCCCCACACCCCCAGGACCAGCCACCCCACTACTTACAAACTGTGACCAGCACCTCTCACTTGTGCAGCATTGGACTGATCACTACCTCATCCAGCATTGACTGCAAACTACCTCCTCGGATAGTCTCATAAAAAGACTGTTCTCCTGTCAATTTAACAGACTGACAAGCTCTTTTTGCACTACACCCATATCTGCACAGTTTTTGTTTTATTTAACTGGTTTGCACTCCATCTATTCTGCCATGTGCCTTATGTCACTTTATCTATCTTTTTTATTTTTCTACAATGTCCTCAGACTGGCAAGCTCTTTTTGCACTACACATATATCTGCACAGTTTTGGTTTATTTAACTGGTTTGCACTATCTGCCAAGCGCCTTATGCCACTTTATCTATTTCTTTATTTTTTTTCTACAATGTCCTTACTTGT
The DNA here is from genome assembly GCF_936440315.1 of Barbus barbus. Taxonomy (NCBI): domain Eukaryota; kingdom Metazoa; phylum Chordata; class Actinopteri; order Cypriniformes; family Cyprinidae; genus Barbus; species Barbus barbus. The sequence goes on from NC_136757.1 coordinate 1,502,743, forward strand.
ATAGCTATAGAGTTGTATGTACATATGTTTAAACCGTATTATCTGTATTTGAACGTGTTTAATGTTAACTGTTTACACCAAGGGTCTGAGAGTAACGCAATTTCAATTCTCTGTATGTATGTGCTGTACATGTGGAAGAATTGACAATAAAGCAGACTTGACTTGACTTGACTAATTTGTAATACAATGCTTAAAAACATCCCAGGATGCTCCTCATTAAACTGGATGAGAGAAAGTTCAGAGTGAGCAGAGCTGAAATCACATATAAGAGTTTGCTTTTGGTTTACTATGTTTTGAAGTGAGAAGCAATTCCCATACTGTTATTTTTTAAAAATGTAAAAAAAAAGAAAAAACACATTTGCTTTAATTAAACGTATACATCAGCATTACAGACCTCTGGATAGGTCTTTAGGTCATTGTTAATGTAATGAGCTCTTCTTCACACTCACACACTATTCTTTTTATTTTCTATTGTCCCATGAATTAACACTGTGACAGCCACATGTGAACGCGATATTTTATTAACAGAGCTCGTGTCACAAACACAACCTATCACACATTAACACAGTGCTCGTGTGTTGCTCATATATATATATATATATATATATATATATATATATATATATATATATATACCCAATGAGGGAGAGCACGTTCTTAAAGAGCCCAACACATTTAAAGAGCAACACGTTAGAATACACAAATCACATTGCATTTCTGAACATTTCTGATTGCATTTTCCCTTTGCACACTCTCCTTTCTGTCCTCTCTCTTCCACCTCTATCATGTGTTTCCATTACATTCCGGTTGTCTCTCAACAACGCTCTTACATCACACACAGACAACAATGCAATGTTGCTAACCTGCATCCTATCTGTACATCTTCTACTGTACCTCTTTCTTTTTCTGTGGGTCTCTGGAATTGTCAGTCAGCTGTCAACAAAGCAGACTTTATTTCTACAGCTCCTATAAAACTCCATGTTGTGGTACTTTACCGGTCTCCTGGTCAACTGGGCACCTTCCTAGAGGAGCTGCATGGGCTGCTGTCCTCATTCCCTGAGGATGGCAGTACACTTTTAGTCTTTAGTGACATCAACATTCATCTGGAGAAGCCTTATGCTGCAGACTTCCATTCACTCCAAGCTTCATTTGATCTCAAACACATTACCACTACAAGCATTCACAAATCAGGCAACCAACTTAACTTTATTTACACAAGCAATTGTATTATAGACATTTTGGTAAAACCCCTACACATGTGGGATCATTTCTTCATTACATTTAACCTACATCTTTCTACCTGAGTGCATCCAACCCCTTTACCGGTTACTTTTAGACGAAACCTTCGCTCCCTTTCACCCTTCCATCTTTCCTCTGTAGTGTCCTCCTCTCTTCCCTCACCTACCCATTTCTCATCTCTGGATGTTAATGAAGTCACTGACACTTTATGCTCAACTTTAACTTCTTGTCTAGACGATATTTGTCCTCTCTCCTCCAGGACAACACGGGCTGCCCCTTCTAACCCCTGGTTATCCGATGTTCTTCGTGAGCATCGGTCCAAACTCAGGGCAGCAGAGAGAAAATGGAGCAAATCAAAAGATCCGTTAGACCTGAGTAGGTATCAGTCTTTGCTTTCATCTTTCTCTGCTGAAGTCCATACTGCCAAATCCTCATATTTCCACAACAAGATCAATCAGCGCTCCAGACATGCGTAATCTTTTCAAAACATTAAATTCTCTCCTCTGTCCCCCCCACCACCTCCTTAACAGCCGATGACTTTGCCACATTCTTCACAGTCAAAACTAGAACAATCAGCAGCCAGTTCACAGCTCCACACACACACAGGAACTTAAACCAACCACATCTACTGCTACAACTCCCCTCTTCTCCTTCTGTCCCCTCACTGAGGCAGAAGTATCCAAACTTCTCCTCCAAAATGTCCTCTAGACTCAATCCCCTCACACCTTCTCCAAGCAATCTACTCTCAGTCACTGAAGTCTTGCGGATTGCAAAAGCTGATTCCAAATCAACAGTTCAATTTCTGTTGGATCTATCTGCTGCTTTTGACACTGTCAATCATCAGATCCTCCTGTCCACCCTCCCATCACTGGGCATCACAGGGATTCCACTTCGCTGGTTTGAATCCTATCTCACAGGTAGGTCTTTCAGGGTGGCCTGAGGAGGGGAGGTATCCAAAGCACACCAACTGGTCACTGGGGTTCCTCAGCGATCAGTTCATGGACCCCTCCTCTTCTCCATAAACACTACATCACTGGGATCCATCATACAGGCACATGGCTTCTCCTGCCATTGCTATGCTGATGACACACAGCTCTATCTTTCATTTCAACCCGATGATCCATTGGTAGCTGCACACATTTCAGGCTGCCTGGAGAACATCTCAGCATGGATGAAAGATCATCACCTACAGCTCAACCTGGCAAAGACTGAGCTTCTTGTCTTCCCTGACACTTCAGCTCTACAGCATGATTTCACCATCCAGCTAGATCCTAGTTAGATTACCCCATCAAGTTCAGTCAGAAATCTTCAGTGACCAGCTGACTTTCAAATACCACATTACAAAGACGCTTGATCTTGCAGGTTTGCATTGCACTACATCAGAAAGATCAGGCCCTTCCTTACACAGCATGCTGCACAACTTCTTGTCCAGGTCCTTGTCATTTCTAAACTGGACTACTGCAATGCTCTTCTAGCTGGACTTCCATCAAGCAAACCTTTACAAATGATTCCGAATGCAGCGCCACGACTGGTCTTCAACTTCATCTTCAAATTCATGTCACACCTCCCTTTATCTTCTTGCACTGGCTACCGGTTGCAGCTCGCATCAAGTTCAAGACATTGATGCTTGCATATAGAACAGCCACAGGCTCAGCACCCGCCTACTTCCACTCACTATTACAAATCTACATCTCCTCCAGAAATCTGAGATCCACTAGTGAGCGACACCTTGTGGTGCCATCACAGAGAGTCTCAAAAATCACGTTCCAGAACGTTTTCATTCACCGTTCCTGGCCGGTGGAATGATCTTCCCACCCCTATCCGAAATGCTGAATCCCTGACAATTTTCAAGTGAGAGCGGAAAAGTCATCTCTTTCGTCACCATCTGACTTCATCCTAAAAAAAACTAAATTTTGCTTCTCTTTACTTAATCCCCAGTCTAGCTTGTACTTATTTGAACATTGCCTGAAACTTGGTATCATGAGCATTTCCTGTGTCTATTTAAGATTAATCGCTTGATGTATTCCCCAATTTGTAAGTCTCTCTCTCACACACACACACACACACACAAAGAGGTCTCCACCTTCATTCTCTGTCATTCAGAAGCAGACTGTAGTTTCACACACACTGAGGGCTCTTCACCAACTCTCTCTCTGGGAACGGACGTGAGGCGGTGATGCTGGTTTTGCGGTGTGATGTTTGAGAAAGTGGAATTAGGAACTGATGGTTGGTAAGAACAAAACTGTCTGATCTTAATAAGAGAGGAAGCAGAATTTTGAGCCATAGAGATTCAGAACGATCTGAAGGTGAGTACGTGACATCAGGATTGTCTGTTTTGAGTAAATTAAAACGTTGAAGTCAGTGTCCTTCAGTAAGATCAGTCGTGGTTTGACAGTAATGAAGACTGGCATCATCAGGCCATCAGTTGAGTATCTGAAACAATGGTAAACCATTCACTTCCTCACTGAAACTGAAGTTCTGTGTCACTGTTCCTCCTAAATTGAAAATATGTGAAGTGACATTCAGCCAAGTATGGTGACCCATACTCGGAATTCGTGCTCTGCATTTAACCCATCCAACGTGCACACACACAGCAGTGAACACACACACACACCGTGAACACACACACACACACACAAACAGCAGCGAACACACACACACCGTGAACACACACCCGGAGCAGTGGGCAGCCATGCTGCAGCGCCCGGGGAGCAGTTGGGGGTTCGGTGTCTTGCTCAAGGGCACCTCAGTCGTGGTATTGAGGGTGGAGAGAGCGCTGAACATTCACTCCCCCCACCTACAATCCCTGCCGGCCGGAGACTCGAACCCACAACCTTTGGATTACGAGTCCGACTCTCTAACCATTAGGCCACGAAATATGAGGAATTATGAATATTTCAGAGAGTTTGCTCCAGTATTGTGATGCCGAGAGTAACAGATGTCAAACAAACCGCTGTCATCATGACCTTCACAACAGTGTTGGGGAAAGTTACTTTTAGAAGTAATGCATTACAATATTGCATTACTCCCTAAAAAAGTAACTAATTACGTTACTTAGCTACTTTTTATGGAAAGCAATGCGTTACGTTGCTTTTGCGTTACTTTTTAAATATGAGCAGGGCTTGATTGTTTTTAATACAAGTTCTATTTATAGTAAATGTAAAAGCCCTTTCACACCAAAAAGAGTCATGAATAAACCTCAGGCTGAAGGAAAAGTAAATTCATGTCTGCACAGTAGAACGCAGGAGAAGAGGGTGCAACACTCTTCAGCAATAAAAAACAATGAAGCACAATTGTTAGTTTATCTAAAGTCATTTTTGCTTAGTATGGTTGAACACGTTTTTGTAGTTTACGCAGAGAGACTGCGTGACTGCATTGTGACTGCGTGTTTTGAGTTTGAGCTCCATCAAATTGATTCTTTATCTTAAAATCAATTTTATACACTATCATTTTCGTTTCTATAACGTGTGAATATATCCCCTATAACATTCTAAAACAAAACCAATCAGAGCGCCTTGTTATCACTAGTTTTATTTTGATTTCTCGTGTCTGCTATTAGCTTATAGCCCGTTAGCATCGGCAGCGTGGCTGCCGCTAATCTCGCTTACATTGCTAATACTCTATTCACACACATTACCATTGTTTCACTGTTACTTTCTTAAATGGCAGATTTGTGTCTACCTTTGAGTCCAGGTGAGGACACATTCGAGCTGCATTCGGTGCAGCTGGAGCTGGAGGCCGTGGAGAAGCTGATCCGTGACCTGGTGGAGAAGCAGGCCCAGCTGAGAGAGCAGAGAGCCAAGCTGGAAACATCCCGGGCTGACGCTCACAAGTCCGGGGTAAGTATACAGCACGCTGCTAACACTCCCACCACCTCTACTCTGTGTGTTTCTCTGCAGAGACCCTGTGCACCCCGGTACGCAGCACATCGCCCGCGACGACGATCATCATGTCAGGACCGCTTCCCACGTATCGACAAGGACACGAAAGGTTCAGTAGACTTTTAGCTTTAAACAAACGGCTATTGTCATGGTGTAAAGAACAGAAACTGCTCTTTGTTAATTATTAGAATCTTTTCTGGGAGCGTCCTAGGCTTTTCAGTGCTGATGGCCTGCACACCAGCATAGTCGGAGCGGAACTCCTGTCGGACAACATCTCCAGGACGCTACGCTCCATCTGACTAGTAAGCCAATTCTCAAATAACTACTATGATGACTTTTGTTCTACCCACTTAAAAGATAGAAGTACTTGCGTTGTCCAATCTATACAGACTGTGTCGGTTCCCCGAATAGCGAGGTCAAAATATAAATTTAATGCAGGATCTAGAAAAAATCTGAGCGTGATTAAACCAGAAAAACGCAAAATAAATGAACTATTTGAACTATTTTTTAAGCTTGGGCTCCTAAATATTAGATCACTCGCACCCAAAGCAGTTATTGTAAATGAAATGATCACAGATAATAATTTTGATGTACTCTGCCTGACTGAAACCTGGAATTGATCTTACCGATATAGATATCGTACCTCAAAGTGATGATGTTACTGATCATTTCCTTCTATCGTGCATGCTGCCTATTACTGATATTAGTTATATGGCTCCGCGTTATCGTCCGGGCAGAACTATTGTTCCAGCCACCAAAGACAGATTCACAAATAACCTGCCTGATTTATCTCAACTGCTCTGTGTACCCATAAATACACATGAACTAGACGAAATGACTAGCAACATGGGCACTATCTTCTCTAATACATTAGAAGCTGTTGCCCCCCTCAAATTGAAAAAGGTTAGAGAAAAACGTACTGCGCCATGGTACAACAGTTATACCCATTCTCTCAAGAAAGAAACTCGTATTCTTGAGCGCAAATGGAGAAAAACTAACTTGGAAGTTTTTAGAATTGCGTGGAAAAACAGTATGTCCAGCTATAGACAGGCTCTAAAAGCTGACAGGGCAGAGCATATCCGCAAACTCATAGATAATAACCAAAACAATCCAAGGTTCTTATTTAGCACAGTGGCTAGATTAACAAATAAACAGACGCCACCCGATCTAAATATTCCCTCACAGTTTAATAGTAATGACTTTATGAATTTCTTTATTGATAAAATAGATAACATCAGAAATACAATATCAAATGTAGATTCTACTGCGTGTAGCATTTCAGCTTCATTCATCACACCCAAAGAAAAACTGCAGTGCTTTACAACTATAGGACAGGAAGAGCTAAATAAACTTATCAGTGCATCTAAACCAGGGGAGGGCAAACTTTTTGACTCAAGGGCCACATCAAGTTTTCCACATTAAGTGAGGGGCCGCATAATATGTTTATGACAAATGAAGCTTTGATTTTCTTTTTTTTCTTTATTCTAAATTGACACTCACTTACTACTGTACTATGTATACGTGTACATACATGACAGTTCTATTTTTGCACCATCTCTACCAATTTATATGAGCACTTTATGACACATAGATAAGTTGCATTGGTGTACAAGTCGATTGATGTATAAGACACATTTTATCATTTCATTCAGGAATAATGCAAATAAACGAAACGTTTACAAACATTAGAAACAGTACTATATCCATTTTCATAAAAATGTGTGTGGAAAACAGCAGAAGAAATCATATCTTTGCGAGACAAAACGACAAATTAGTTCCATGTTTTCCCCACAAAATGACATCACCCGTGAGCAGGAGGATAACACTGGCATTTGTTCTGATACTGGAAAGTCTTTTAAGCATTTTTAAAACCGCTCCAATACAAGGCATTTTTAAAACATGTAACTTATTTACATGTGTGCCAGTTTTGTGCCACTGCTCCAGGTGTGTGTTCACAGTGTGTGGGTGTTCACTGCTGTGTGTGTGCAGTTTGGATAGGATAAATGCAGAGCACAAATTCCGAGAATGGGTCACCATACTTGGCTGTATGTCACGTCACTTTCACTTTCACTTTTGTAGTGTATAGCTATTTTGACTTTTTATTTAGTACTTGCTGTGCGGCTTGAACGCGGCGTCCATCAAAAATAGACTAGGCGCCTATCTGGTGAAGCCGCACGGAGAGCCGCTTCTGAAACGTGCCGCGGATTGACTGGAGCGGGCGCGATCAGCTCCGGTGGCCGCGTCGGAGCGGCGGGATGGTGAAAATCAGGGGTTATATACTGCACTACAGGCTACAGCGCCATCTATTGTATTTTAATGATATTACATATTGGAACAACTGCCTCACGGGCTGGATGAAAACGCCCGTAGTTTGCCCACCTCTGCAGATTCTTATCATCTTTTTTAAAATCCCTCGCGAACCGCCACAGGAGTGATAGCGGGCCGCAGATGGCCCGCGGGCCGTAGTTTGGACAACCCTGATCTAAACCAACAACATGTTTATTAGATCCTGTACCCACTAAACTACTGAAAGTAGTTTTCATGTTTATTAGATCCTGTACCCACTAAACTACTGAAAACAAAAGAAGGAAAGCACCTGGTCCAGATGGTGTGTCACCAGCCTGCCTGCCAGATGGTGTGTCAGCCAGCTGGCCCCCATCTTCACACAGATCTTCAATAGATCACTGGAGCTGTGTGAAGTCCCCTCATGCTTCAAACGCTCCACCATCATCCCCGTCCCAAAGAAACACAAAATTACTGGACTAAATGACTACAGACCTGTGGCACTAACGTCTGTAGCCATGAAATCATTCGAAAGACTGGTTCTGGCTCATCTGAAGGACATCACTGGACCCTTACTGGACCCCCTGCAGTTTGCCTACAGAGCAAACAGGTCTGTGGATGATGCAGTCAACATGGGACTGCACTTCATCCTGCAGCATCTGGACAGACCAGGGACTTATGTGAGGATCCTGTTTGTGGACTTCAGCTCTGCTTTTAACACCATTATCCCGGAAACCCTTCAAAATAAACTAACTCAGCTCTCCGTCCCCACCTCCGTCTGCCAGTGGATCAACAGCTTCCTGACAGACAGACAGCAGTTAGTAAAGCTTGGCAAATTCTCATCCAGCACTCGAACCATCAGCACTGGAGCTCCTCAGGGCTGCGTACTCTCCCCACTGCTCTTCTCCCTCTACACCAACGACTGCACATCTAAAGACCCCTCTGTCAAGCTCCTGAAGTTTGCAGACGACACCACACTGATCGGCCTCATCCAGGACGGTGACGAGTCTGCTTACAGACAGGAGGTTAAGGAGCTGGCTGTCTGGTGCAGTCTCAACAACCTGGAGCTTAACACGCTCAAAACTGTGGAGATGATCGTGGACTTCAGGAGAAACCCCCCTGCTCTCCCCCCACTCACCATCATGAACAGCACTGTGACTGCAGTGGAGTCATTCAGATTCTTGGGCACCACCATCTCTCAGGACCTAAAGTGGGATATTCACATTGACTCCATTGTCAGGAAGGCCCAGCAGAGGCTGTACTTTCTTCGCCAGCTGAGGAAGTTCAACCTGCCACAGGACTTACTGAAACAGTTCTACTCTGCCATCATTGAATCCATCCTCTGCACCTCAATAACTGTCTGGTTCAGCTCAGCTACCAAATCTGACCTCAGAAGACTACGGAGGGTAGTCCGGACTGCTGAGCGAATCATTGGTACAACCCTCCCCACTCTCCAAGAACTGTACTTATCCAGAGTGAGCAAAAGGGCTGGTAAAATCACTCTGGACCCCTCACATCCAGCACACAACCTCTTTGAACTGTTACCATCTGGTCGACGCTACAGAGCTCTGAGCACCAGAACGACCAGACACAGGAACAGTTTCTTCCCTCAGTCAATACATCTCATGAACACTCAATAAATAAACGTAGAACACACAACTAATACATTATCCATTCACCACACTCACTTATTTTATTTTCTCATTTCTAATTTGCACATACTTCACCTGTACATACATAGTCGCCTATATTATATATTATATATTGTGTATTTTTTATTTTTTTGCTGCTTTGTACATTGGTTATTGGCTATTTCCTGTTATTTTGTTTCATTACCTGTGTCCTGTCCTGTTACTGTCTTTCTGTTGCACTGTGGAGCTTCTGTCACTACAACAAATTCCTTGTATGTGTAAACATACTTGGCCAATAAAGCTCATTCTGATTCTCATTCTGATTCTGATTCTGATTCTGAAAGAGTTGTTACCTGTAGCAGAAGAACCGCTTCTCAATATTATTAACTCATCGTTATCTTTAGGTCACGTCCCAAAACCATTCAAGCTGGCGGTTATTAAGCCTCTTATTAAGAAACCACAACTAGATTCTAATGAACTGGCAAATTACAGACCCATTTCAAATCTTCCGTTTATGTCAAACAATTTAGAAAAAGTTGTGTCTGCTCAATTGTGCTCCTTGCAAAAAAATGATCTCTATGAAGAATTTCAGTCAGGTTTCAGGCCTCACCATAGCACAGAAACTGCACTTGTTAAAATTACAAATGCCTTGCTTCAGATCAAGGCTGCATCTCATTGCTAGTTTTACTTGATCTTAGTAAAACTTAGACCATGACATACTCATAGATCGCTTACAAAACTATACTGGTATTCAAGGGCAGGCTTTAAGATGGTTTAGATCCTACCTGTCTGATCGCTACCACTTTGTTCATTTAAATGGAGAGTCATCACAATTATCACCAGTAAAGTATGGAGTACCACAAGGATCTGTCCTAGGTCCTCTGCTATTTTCAATATACATGTTGCCCCTAGGTAATATTATTAGAAAATACGGGATTAGTTTTCTTTGTTATGCTGATGATACTCAACTAGATATATCGCAACAAGACCAGATGAAACTTCTAAACTATCTAAGCTAATAGATTGTGTAAAATATTTAAAAGATTGGATGACCAATAATTTCCTCCCATTAAATTCAGATAAGACAGAGATATTACTTATTGGACCAAAAAACAGTACACAAAATCTCTTGGATTACAATTTGCAACTAGACGGATGCACTGTCACGTCCTCTAAAGTTTTAAAAATCTGGGTGTTATATTAGACAGCAACTTGTCCTTTGAAAATCATATTTCCCATGTTACAAAAACAGCATTCTTCCATCTTAGAAACATTGCAAAGCTTCGAAGCATGCTACCGGTTTCTGATGCAGAAAAGCTAGTTCATGCATTCATGACCTCTAGACTGGACTATTGTAATGCACTGCTAGCTGGTTGTCCTGCATCTTCAATAAACAAGCTACAGATAGTCCAAAATGCAGCGGCTAGAGTTCTTACCAGGTCAAGAAAATATGATCATATTACCCCAATTTTACAGTCTCTCCATTGGCTACCTATTCAGTTCTGTATCATTTACAAATTATTATTACTTGCCTATAAGCCCTAAATGGTTTAGCTCCTGCGTACCTAACTTGTCTTCTACCACGCTACAATCCAACCCGCTCCCTAAGGTCGCAAAACTCTGGACTTTTGGTAGTACCTAGGATAGCAAAGTCCACTAAAGGAGGTAGAGCTTTTTCACATTTGGCTCCCAAAGTCTGGAATAGCCTTCCTGATAACATTCGGGGTTCAGACACACTCTCTGTTTAAATCTAGATTAAAGACACATCTCTTTAGCCAAGCATACACATAATGCATCTTATAATCTTGTACTGCAGTTATATCTGATCAAATCTACATTATTATTATTCTTTAGCTTGGGTTGAACAAATCATTTTTGCTTAGATGGAACAGCAGCTACGCTAATTATGTCTCTATTTGTTTCTCTGTTGATTAGCATCCCGTGGTAACTAGGAATTACAGAAGCTTCAGTCTGGATCCAACCCTTAAATGATCTGAGATGACCGAACACCTGAGAAAAGATAATGCCAACCCCTCAGAGGACCTCAGAGGATGGCAACGCTCAGACAACATACAGAATTACCAAATTTTGCCATAAGTTAAACATATTAAGGTTCTGCAATATATAAACATATTGTGGAATCTGTGGTTTCCATGACAATGACTCAGCATCCTCCTTCAAGACCTTCAAGAAGATATATCCTTGTGGCGCGGTTGCTGGTTACTGTGTGATGATAAAAATGGCGAAATGGCCTTAAACAATTAAATACACTGCAGAACGTTGTTTTCTAAAACACGCATTAATTGCATGTGTTCAAACAGCGCTGCACGAGCTCGTTAGCCAGGGTTCAAAGTCCAAACCGTGAGGGAAATCTGTGCTGAAACTGTTACTCGTCAGCTGCTCAGTAACACTTTTATGAATTTTTACAAGGCATGTGACAATGTGAGATGTGCATCTTCCCAAATTAGTGATGAGAATAATTTATAAATCTGCTGCTGTCAACAAAAAGAAGCACTGAGGACTTCCTGCGGGTTTCCTTCAAAATAAAAGCTCCATCAACATTCATAAATGTTAGTATTGTAATATTACTGTTGTTCTGTTAAAATGAAAAACTAAGACAATACAATGATAATAATTACAACAGCTCTATAAATACATTTATTATAACGTTCACACACAGTGTTCAAATTGGGATCTGTAATATTTTCTAGTGTTTTAAAAGTATTCCCTTCTGCTCAGCAAGGCTGCATTTATTTGCATGCCTGATTCAATAAGGGGTTCTCAAAAATGGCCATAAAATATTATTTTACTAACTTATTAATTTTAAGTTAAATTGTGCTTTGTTGGTATAATGTCTGCTAGAATTTTAAAATGTGCAGTGTTAATTAAGTATTTTTTAATTGTTGTTTTGTATTAGTGTACAATGTTTAAAAATAATAATTTATTCCATGTAGTGTCCATTTCATTAATTTATCATTTAATATTGGAGGCATCCAAGTTATTTGACATAATTGAACTTTTTTTTTATAGTAACGCAATAGTTACTTTCCATGGTAATTGGTTACTTTTATAATGATGTAACTCAGTTACTAACTATTACTAACTAACTATTACTATTTGTGAGAAGTAACTAGTAAAACAAATTACTTTTTTAAAGTAACTTGTCCAACACTGGTCACTACTATTGCACTATAATCCTGCTTCTGCCACCTTATGACGATTTACACTTCGAATTAGATAGTCTGACATCAATGACAGTAGCTCATTGGAAAAGGATGGAAAATGCCCTTCATTGTGCTTGCACTAATAAATGCTGCTGCCTGCCAGCTGCAATCACCAATAAAATGTTGTTCCATATTTGTTTGTATATTGTCATAAATATCGTTATCGCAAATATTCTTGAAATATCATGATATCATTTTGAGGCTATATCGCCCACCCCTACTTGACAGTGAAATTTACTATGCAGTCAATGGGACAGTCACAAGCCTCCCGATTTTCATCCAAAATATCTTAAATTGTGTTCCGAGGATGAACAATGCCTTTACGGGTTTGGAACGACATGGGGGTAAGTGATTAATGACAAATTTTCATTTTGGGGTGGAGTTACCCTTTAAGAGTGTGGTCAGAACAGGCAGGGTAAAACCGTAATACCCCAGGCACAGGCAAAAGAGTAATCCACAGCACAGGCAATGGTCAGGGCAGGCAGCAAACAATCTTAAAACCAGATAAACAGTCCAAGATCTAAAAACCACAAAGGCAAGACAAGGCACAGGAAAACAAGGAAACACTGGCAGGAACATGGAAACTAGAAAACATTACAGGCAATCTATCTGCAATTGATGAGTGCTGATGAGTCCGGGCAAAGGATTATGGGAAATGGAGTCCCGGGTGAATGGTAAAAGTCAGGGATGGAGTGCCCTCTGGTGGAGCTCGTGGGCACTTCAGTGGGTGATCCTGACAATATGCTTCAATGGCATGTTTTTTCCCCCTCCTCTTGTGACTTTGGCCCGCAGGCCCTGGTTTGAGCACCTTTAGTCTATGCTCTTCCAAAAGGGTCATTCAACCACATTCAAGAAACTAACCCTGGCTCAAATTTCTGATTTTGTCAATATTTTTTTCTGAAGAAAGTTAAGCATAAATAGTGATGAAAGCCAAAATATTAAATGTCATGGATGTATATTTACTGAGAAATCCACTACTGTATTTTGAAGATGTGGGTCAAAATGACAATTTTCACATGAGATTTGGAGCCAAATTACAGGAGGGTGAAAATGATGGTAGCATCGTGTTATTTTTCCACAGAGATTGGTAGGTCTATTAATTGTTGTGTGAGAGACCCGGGTTCGAATCCACTGTGAGACACCAATGTGTCCCTGAGCAAGACACTTAACCCCTAGTTGCTCCAGAGGCGTGCGACCTCTGACATATATAGCAATTCAAGATTCAAGAGTTTTTATTTGTCACATACACAATTATACAGAGTATAACCAGCAGTGAAATGTAGGTCAGGTCCGCTCCAAGGACAGTGCAATTATATAGAATACAAATATTAAGAAGGAGAAAAGTACAAAACATAAAATAAAAGAATAAAATAAAATAAAAGATAAGATAAAAAATATAAATATAAATATGCAGGTCAGTATGTTGTTGACTTAAATAGTAATAAGAGGAATGTGCAAAAATAATATGCAAAAAGTTGTACTGGGTATTTAAATAGCAGCAATATGAGGTAGAGAAAAATTATGAATAGCTTATTGATATGGTGATATAACATGGAGTCAAGTGATGTTATGACACAGAGTTAGAGTTTAGGAGCCTGATGGCCTGGGGGAAGAAGCTCCTCCTAAGTCTCTCAGTTTTTGCCATCAGGCTACGGAAGCGCTTACCAGATGGAAGCAAAGTGAATAGACCGTTACCAGGGTGATTTGAGTCCTTGATGATTTTAACAGCTCTATTTTTGCAGCGTTTGAGGTAGATGTCCTGCAGAGAGGGGAGAGCAGACCCTGAGATGCGCTCAGCTAAGCGCACAACTCTCTGTAGTGCTTTGCAGTCCTGATTGGAGCTGTTTCCATACCACACTGAGATGCACTGAGTCAATACACTTTCTATGGTCCCTGAATAGAAAGTTTTCAGGATTGCTGGTGAGACCCTGAATTTCCTCAGCTGACGCAGGTGGTACAGTCTTTGCCTGGCTTTCTTAACCTGTGTTTGGATGTGTGTAGTCCAAGTCAGGTTCTCAGAGATGTTTACATCGAGGTACTTGAAGCTACTCACCCTCTCCACAGGGGTCCCACTGATCATAAGAGGAGTGTAGGGCTGCTGCTGTCTCTTCCTAAAGTCCTTGATCAGCTCTTTAGTTTTGCTCACATTCAGAGAGAGACAGTTGTCCTGGCACCATGATGTGAGTCTCTCTACCTCATCCAAGTATGCGGTCTCATCGTTGTTGGAGATGAGGCCCAGAACCACAGTATCATCAGCGAATTTGACAATAGATGTGGAGCTGTGAGAGGACACGCAGTCATGCGTGTAGAGAGAGTAGAGCAGGGGACTCAGGACACAGCCCTGTGGGGCTCCTATGTTCAGAGTGATGGAGTTTGAGGTGAACTGGCCAACTTTCACTACTTGAGGTCTGCCGGTGAGGAAGTCTTGAAACCAGTCACAGAGTGAGGAGTTTAGGCCGAGGTCTGTGAGTTTAGATGCCAGCTTGATGGGGACTATAGTGTTGAAAGCTGAGCTATAGTCAATGAATAGCAGCCTTACATAATCCCCATTGTTGCTGTCCAAGTGTGTGAGGGAAGAGTGGAGGACGTGAGAGATGGCATCGTCCGTAGATCTGTTTGGGCGATAGGCAAACTGAAGAGGGTCCAGAGTATCAGGGATGGAGGAGCAGATGTGGCTCTTTACAAGTCTCTCAAAAATCTTCATGACTATAGATGTGAGGGCAACTGGGCGATAGTCATTCAGGCAAGAGGGTTTATTGTTCTTTGGCACAGAGATAATGATGGAGTTTTTGAATGAAGTGGGAACCACGGCGGTAGCAAGGGACTCATTAAAGATGGAAGTGAACAAACCAGCGAGCTGATCGGCGCAGGACCTCAGAACACGGCCGGTTATCCCATCAGGTCCGGCTGCTTTCCTGACGTTCACTCTCTTTAGCGCCCTCCGAACCTCATCCTCTGACACGGTGATTACAGGATCGTCGCTGCTCTGCCTGCTGCTTCCTGACGCGCTGGTCGGCAGAAACGCGCCGCCGCCGTTGCCATCGAAGCGGCCGTAGAAGATGTTTAACTCGTCGGCCAGCAACGGATCTGCTCTCACCTCCGCGGAGGATTTGTTTCCGAAGTCACAGATGGTCCTCAGTCCCTGCCACATTCGTCGAGAGTCGTTGAGCTGGAAATGAGACTCAATTCTCTCTCTGTATCTGTGTTTGGCGGCTCTTACTGCGCATCGGAGAGCATAGCACAATGCTTTGTCCTCGCTCATATTCCCAGACAGAAGAGCCTCATTGTAAGCGGCAGTGCGTGTGTTAACCGCAGCACGGATTGTTCTGTCCACCCACGGTTTCTGATTGGATAATGTCCTTATCGTTATTGTTTCTGTAGCTTGCTCGGATAGCGTGTTTACAAAGCTTAATGCTACATCCGTGAACTCGCTGACATCAGAAGAACTCGCCCGGAACATGTCCCAGTCGACGTCATCAAGCGCCGCCTGCAGCATAGTCTCTGAGTGGGAGGACCAGCGCGTCACTACTCTCTGCACCGGAGGTTCCTGAACGAGCTTTTGTTTGTATCCTGGTGTTAGAAAAATGGCGGCATGGTCTGATTTGCCAAAAGCCGGTAGTGAGCGGGCTTTGTAGGTATTCTTGAACTGAGTGTAGCAATGATCCAGTGTGTTTGGTCCTCTAGTTGGACAGGATACGTGTTGATGGAAGTTCGGCATGACCTGCCTGAGGTTGGCTTTGTTAAAGTCCCCCGCGATGATAAAGGCAGCGTCAGGATGTTTGTTAATGTAGCCGCTGAGCACATCGTGAAGTTTAGACAAAGCCAAGCCAGTGTCCGCCTGTGGTGGAATGTACACAGCAGTAACAATGATCGATGAAAACTCCCGGGGCAGATAAAATGGGCGGCAAATAAATGGAAAGATGTTCCAGATGAGGCGAGCAGGAACGCGACAGAATGGAGATATTCCTGGGATCACACCATTTCTTGTTGATCATGAAACATACTCCTCCAGCCCTAGATTTACCGACCTCTGCTGTTCTGTCCGTCCGAAAGATAGAGAAGTTATCACTCGGCATTACAGCAGTGTCCGGGACCGAGGACGACACTGCAATTGTAAGTCGCTTTGGATAAAAGCGTCAGCTAAATGAATAAATGTAATAAAATAATTTTTGCGATCTTTGTTGCATTATATGCCAATGGTGACAGTTCAAAAATGGGGAAAAGCTCTTTAAGTTTTTTTCCAAAGTTTGCATGCCTGTAACTCAAGACATATTAAAGAAATCTTAATAGACTTTCAGATTTAACAAACTTTCCTTTTGATATCTTCAGTTCCAGAGATGTACAAGGATCTCAATATGGCTCCAGGAGTAAATTGTTAAATTGTGCACATTTTCAGTGGTCAAAAACCAAATGTGGGTCACTTTGCATACAGACGATACTTATTTTCTTTAAAAGAGGAATGTTTGAAGAACAAATAATGCTGAAACTAAAAATGTATCTTGTTTCCTTCTGTCAAAACAACTGCATTGAACAGACCTGTCTGAGTGCCAGAAATATTCTTTTTCCAAGAAGTAATAAAAGAAGTATTAAAGATATCTAAATTTCATTTTAAATTCTGTTTATTATTGGAATATACATTTTCAAAGCCCTGTATCATTCATATTGTTGAATAATATCCAAATTTCAGTGGTCAAAAACCAAATTTCTCAGTAAATATACATCAGTGACATTTAATATTTTGGCTCTCTTCTTCATTTATGTACTTCTTTTACCAGAAAAAATAAGAACAAAATAAAAAATGTGAGCCGGGACCTCTGGTTGAGTTGACACGGCATGACCCAAAAATAAAATCTTTTTGATCTTTGAAATCTCTCATCAAAACATCATAAATAACTATGTCATAGTGTCTAGATCTGGTCTTTTCCCCACAAATCACAATGTGTTATCCCATAATTATCCCAAACAGACACACAAACACCTCCGACAGTCATCTGAAACCCAGCAGCGCCTCAGAGGAGCGGGACAAAAACAGCATGAATATTTCACTCAGATGTGCAGCCTCTGAATTCATGATGAGTTTCTGCAGTGAGGCCGTCAGTGCACGCACACACACACACGGGAGCTCGAACCTGAGCACTGAGATTAACTTGGTCCAGCATGAGCAGATGCCATATATAACCTCAGCCTGTCCATCAACTTCAAAAACACCAAACTACAGCGCAGATGCCCTCGAGAGCTGTCAACAAGACCCAAAACTAACATCAGGCTTTCCATTTATATTTCATAAATCACATTTGAATCCTAAAGACATCATTTCAGCAGATCAGTGAAAGTCTGTTAGATCAACTGTCCACTCTTTAGAGGTTTAGAGGAACACTTCATGACTTTGGTTACTAGAAATGAGGGCTGCCAAATTAAAAAGTATCAAAATCCACATTTAAAAGTAAAAACTGTGCATTAAATAATGATAACAGTGAATCTACACCTGTAAAATTAATACTTAAATTTATAAACATATCTTACACGTGACTGATCAGACAAAAACCCAATATATTGTTCATAAGAGCAGTTTTCACGTTTTTGTTGGTAATTTAATATTTTAATATTTAAAATCTGTGAATATTTGGTTATATTTTACACTAACTTATCAACTAAAATGTGGTTGGCTAACATTAAATGCCATTTCAGTCAGAGTAAAATTAATAAATACGACATGAAATAAAATCTATATTATACTGCGTGAAACAGATCATTGAAAATGAAAAACTGCAGACGGGACGTGATTCTGTGTGTCAGATGTAGATCAGATAATGAGACGATTCACTCTAATCTCTTTCTCTGCTTGTCTGTCATTCTCATTTGTAGTTTTGTTACACGTTTTTTTATTAGTGTTTTTAGTTTTGTAATGGAACCCTCATCCAATGCGTTGTGGGAAATAATAGTGCACGCATCTGTACTTTGAATTTCCACAGAAAATAGTCAACTATCCAGGTACCTTTGGGATATTCAACATGCTATGATTTGGGACACACTAATTCAATTAGTACACAGTGATGTGGAGTTAAAGTGGACTAAATGATTGGAGAAGTCTGCCATAGGTCACCAGAGTGAGGTCTGATGATCATCAGAAGATCATGTTATGACATTTTGATTAAACATTATGTTGTCAAAAGAAAGAAAGAAAGAAAGAAGAAAAGAAAGCAAGAATACACATGGATGATTCATTCTCAATAAGATCTAGAAGGTGCATTTACAAACGTAATTTCACATTTGGGAGGAAAATCAGGGATATGGGTTTTATTGTCAAAGAAATAATGTCTCAATGTATCCAAGCAGTCTTAAAGGGGAAGTCGTGGCCTAATGGTTAGAGAATCGGACTCGTAATCCAAAGGTTGTGGGTTCGAGTCTCAGGTCCGGCAGGGATTGTAGGTGGGGGGAGTGAATGTCCAGCGCTCTCTCCACCCTCAATACCACGACTGAGGTGCCCTTGAGCAAGGCACCGAACCCCCAATTGCTCCCCGGGCGCTGCAGCATGGCTGCCCACTGCTCCGGGTGTGTGTTCACGGTGTGGGTGTGTGTGTGTGTGTGTGTGTGTGTGTGTATTTGTTCACTACTCACTGCTGTGTGTGTGCACTTGGATGGGTTAAACGCAGAGCACCAATTTCGAGTATGGGTCACCATACTTGACAATACGTCACGACTGTACTTTACTTTACTTTAAAACAGACTTCCTTAGCTATATGCAATTTCTTTTTTTTCTTTTGATTTTGGGTTGAAATATGACCTGGACAAGTGTTCACAGGAGAATATTTTCACACACTAATTTTGCACTTAATATACTAAAAATTATTCTTTAGTACTTAAGATAATGTTGAGAACATCTAAGTGTACTCAACTGTGCTAGATTGACACCATGAATATGAACAAAAATGTGATTTTAACACTTTCTCTGTATTAAAAAATGTATTTAGTTACCACTTGTAGTACACTTGAGATGGGTTCAAGTTTATCTTGAGACGTACTAAAGAATACTTTTGTGTATATTAAGTACAACATGAAAAAAGAGCACTTTAAGTGCATTATGGAAGTGCACTTTTTTCACCTGGGTTTGTAAGAAAATCTAACATGACACCTTCATGACAGGAGAGTTTTGTTTAAAATATGTAAGTGTTTATGCTCACACACACACACACACACACACACACAGAGAGAGAGTGACTGATTGATCACGTTTAGCTTAATAATGCATGTAGACAAAGTGCAGGTCTGTAGTCATGGCAAAGCTGACAGGCCATAAAACACACTGCACTGGTGTCACACACCAACATCACATCTGACCTTCTGCACACATTCACACACAGCTTCTCCTTATATGGCAACCAACACATCCGAACAACAGCTGAACTACGACAGAACACAGCAGAACTTCATCAGACATGACAGCCGGGTTTCTCGTCTGAACCTCTACTACACAACACAAGAGATGGGAACTAAAGAAAAGCTGGCGCACCATTAACGTAAAGCTTCCACTAGCATGACAGAAACTGTTTTCTCAATAGTTTAGAAACTGGTAGCAATCAAGTAACACAGCAGCAGGACATGCCATTCATTTTAGAGGATCAAACCATTCACAGATTCGTCCTAATGAAGCACTCTAGAGCTGCCAAACTACACATGTAAAGTTTAATACTCAGCGTTAGAACATCTAAACCAAAGTGTGAGTAAAAGTCAGTAAAAGTCAAGCATAAGAGCATCAATGAAGACTTGCAGTCGTTTGGATTGTCATGAGAGAGCTGCATACACTCACTCACTGCTGCAGGAAACTACAGATAATCAGTGCTTGCTGGTCATATTTTCACACATAAACATCAGTCAAATGCTGACTGTGCTGGACAAATACTGTTCTGTGCTTAAACTACATGCACTGGAGCTACTAATGACAGATCAGTGTGTGGAGAAGATGAGTTGCGACCTCTAGTGGCCACACACACACACACACACACACACACACACACACACACACACACACGTCTGGTTTGCTATCCTTGTGGGGACTCTCATAGACTCTCATATTTCTACTGTACAGACCATATTTTCTATTGCCCTACACCAACCCTACACCTAAAGTCTGAGTCTGTGTGTATTCAGGTTTAAGTCCCCACCTGAATGCACTGTATGCACCAAGGGTCTGAGAGTAATGCAATTTCAATTCTCTGTATGTATGTGCTGTACATGTGGAAGAATTGACAATAAAGCTGACTTGACTTGACTTGAATAGAAAAACAGGTATACACACACACACACACACACACACTAAACACATGCCAGACTATCAACCTAAGTATTAAAATGCTCAAGCTCATGTCCCTGACGGAGACCTGTATCAGTGCAGACTTCCACACTCTGCTTGCCTCTTTTGATCTCAAGAGAGTGTTAACTACGGCTACTCACAAATCAGGCAACCAACTGGAACTTATTGACACACTGCTACACTGATCATGTGCTGGTTACTCCACTGCACACCTCGGATCACTTCCTCCTCACTCTTAACCTCAATGTTCCTGACACAACACATACCCCCTCCACATGTCACTTTTCGGCGTAACTTATGCTCTCTCTCACCCTCCTGGCTATCTGCTATGGTTTCAACTTCGCTTCCTCCCCCTAAACATTTATCATGCTAACAGTGCTACTGATACTTTCTGCTCCACTCTTACATCTTGTTTATACACTGTCTGCTCCTTGTCTTCCAGGCCAGCCCATACCACCCCTTCTGCCCCTTGGCTATCTGACGTTCTCCGCAAACACTGTCCATTGTTTTTGACACGGTTAACCACCAGATCCTCCTGTCAACCCTCGTAATCCAAAGGTTGCGGGTTCGAGTCTCGGGCCGGCAGGGATTGTAGGTGGGGGGAGTGAATGTCACCCTCAATACCACGACTGAGGTGCCCTTGAGCAAGACACCGAACCCCCAACTGCTCCCCGGGCGCCGCAGCATAAATGGCTGCCCACTGCTCCAGGTGTGTGTTCACGGTGTGTGTGTGTTCACTGCTGTGTGTGTGTTCACTGCTGTGTGTGTGTTCACGGTGTGTGTGTGTTTGTTCACTGCTGTGTGTGTGTTCACTTCTGTGTGTGTGTTCACTGCTGTGTGTGTGTTCACGGTGTGTGTGTGTGTGTTCACTGCTGTGTGTGTGTTCACGGTGTGTGTGTGTTCACTGCTGTGTGTGTGTTCACTGCTGTGTGTGTGTTCACGGTGTGTGTGTGTTTGTTCACTGCTGTGTGTGTGTTCACTTCTGTGTGTGTGTGTTCACTTCTGTGTGTGTGTGTGTGTGTGTGTGTGTGTGTGTTCACTGCTGTGTGTGTGTTCACTGCTGTGTGTGTGTTCACTTCTGTGTGTGTGTGTGTGTGTGTGTGTGTGTGTTCACTGCTGTGTGTGTGTTCACGGTGTGTGTTTGTTCACTGCTGTGTGTGTGTTCACGGTGTGTGTGTGTTTGTTCACTGCTGTGTGTGTTCACTGCTGTGTGTGTGTTCACTTCTGTGTCTGTGTGTGTGTGTGTGTGTGTGTGTGTGTGTGTGTTCACTGCTGTGTGTGTGTTCACTGCTGTGTGTGTGTTCACTTCTGTGTGTGTGTGTGTGTGTGTGTGTGTTCACTGCTGTGTGTGTGTTAGCTTGTTTCTTTATGTGGGTGTGGATACCTATGTATGTAAATACTTTATTTTTGTAAAGGTCTGTTTGTTGGTTATGTCATATACTTGATATATGTCTAAATTAATTTATTTCTAAACTTTAATGATTCAGTGTGTATTCTACACATGCTTTGACATACTCTGTATTTCAGTATAATTATGTACTGAGCATATTTTTATAATGAACATATTTTGAATTTAGCTTGTTTAATTTTATTTATGTGTTATTATTTTTAGGTTGGGGGTATTGGGTGGAGTGGGAACAATATTTTTTTCACTATTCTCCTGTGTTATTGTAAAAGTTCAATAAACAAATTAAGCGAACAAACAAACAAACAACACATGCCAATAACACACACATCCACAAACAACACAAATCAACAACAACACATACACACACCAGCCATTTACATTAACCCACATTTCTAATAAAGACTCATTTGCTCATTTGTTGTGATTCTGAACAATACACAAACTCATGTTTACAGTAGATTCAGTTACATTCATATAGAAGCTTGTTTCCACCACTAATTACAAAAATGCTTTTTATAACTTTTATCTCAAAATTCTGAATTTCCCCCATAATTCTGAGTTCATATCTTACAATTCTGGATTTGTTTTCCCTCAGAATTGTGCATTAGAATGTTTTTTATTCTATGGTGGAAACAAGCTGCCATACATTTATGTTAAAGATACAACAATAATCTATTGTTGTATCTTGTTGTAAAAACTGGCAAAAAAAAAAGGTTTGCAGGCAAGAACTCACTATTACTTGCTCTTATCTTTGGGTCTGGAAACCTACTAAATCAGCTGCAGACGGTGCTATCAAATCATGCTCTTGTTGAGGAGATTTGTGCTTTTGTACGTCTCTAAGCAGTCAAATTAGGAAGTATGTTTATCTAGCGTATTCATCCATTCTCTTGTCTGCTACTGTTCTCCTCGTAAGTGTCTTTCCAGAAAATCCCCACAGGATGTTCATGAAGTGAAAGAAAGGGACAGAAAGGGTCTGTGGAGGAAGATCTGACGATGAAAGAAATGACGAACAAAGCCTGCAGTGTGTTTCTGCAGAGAGGCAAAAAGAATAAGAGCACACAGCAGAGAATGAGAGAAGAAGAGAATCGAGGGATGAATCAAACCTCAGACCGATGAAGTCTAACACAGAGAGAGAGAGACATGATGAAGTCATGATAGAGGAGAGAGGGTCAGTGTGTGAAAGGGAGATGATAAACTGGCTATGTGACAAATGGAAATTAAACTTATGTACTATGAACTTTTCCAGTCCATCAAGAGCTTTCACTGACGCTATGCTGCAAACATGAATCATTCTGAATCTCTTTACATCTCACAGACGAGCTCATGGACATGCGTTCAGGAACACAACAGGACATGAAGTCATAATTCAGATGAGTGTGTTGAGAACTACTGGACTCACAGCAAACCTGAAACTCACAGAATTACAATGACCTTTTTTGCATTACAATGAGAGTTTGGAAATGTGCATATAGTATCAAATTACTGAAGAAAAATGTGGACTATGGACATAAAACTAGGTCCGAAGACGCTATGGGAACGCTCTCAGCGTCATTCCGCTCTGAATATCATATGTAATCAGTCCAAATAGAAGGACGAAGCGTCACGGGCGGGGTGACGTCACGACCAGGAAGTATATAAGCACGTGAGGCGGCGCCCACGTCAGCTTTCTGTCATTCAGCAAGCGCTCTGTGTGTGTGTCAGTTCAATCTGTCTTGTGAGTCTTATTTACTGTTGTTTGTCCGAAAGAAAGAAAGTAGACATGCCAAAGTCTAAGACTAAGACAGGGGGTGATCTCACGTTATAGGTTGTGTGTTAGTCCTTGCCCGCGCTACATTACGGGTGAGGACACACATGATCTGTGCGTGGTCTGCCTGGGTGCGGAGCATGCGGCAGCGGCTCTCGAGGGAGCCGTTTGCCTGCACTGTGAGCGGCTCTCGCTGCGCACACTCCGCACCCGGAGGGCTCTCTTCCGTGAGGGAGCCTTTGTGAGTTCCCCGCGCGGTGCTGGCCCCGCTTTTGCCGAGGCAGAGCGGCGGCTGCACTCGTGGGGCTCACAGGCTGATTTGGCGGACGAGAGTGAGACGGGAATTTCCCTATCTCCTCCCGTAACCGCCAGATCTGGTGCCCCGTCTCTTGAGGGAGCGGTTCCTTCCTCTCGAGACGAGGGCTCGGAGCTCTGTCTCTCGTCCTCTGAGGAGGCTGAGGCGTCGAGCGCCGACGAGGGTTCGCCGCCCACACCCCAGTACGAGGAGCTTTTAGAGGTGGTTACTAGGGCAGTGGCCAAGCTTGACATCAGTTGGCCCCCCGAAAAATCAACAAAGCCGCAGTCAAGTCTATTAGATGAGCGTTTTCTGCGCTCGCGGGAACCACCTCGCCGCAGGAGCCTTCCATTTTTCCCCGATCTCCACGCTGAGGTGTCGAGATCGTGGTCGAGACCGTTCTCGTCCCGCCCGTTCGTCCCCGCATCACACTATTATGGCAATGTGCGGGACCTGGGGGCTGTTCCATAAAAGACGCTAAGAAAAGCGGGGATTAAAGTCCAAAACCTGACTTGAAATAACCTAACAAATCAATCGGGACTAAAGCGGTTCCATAAACGACAATTCAAGTTCACGCAATCTGACTAATGCTAGGTTCAGTGAGTCAGGATAATGTGACGTACACGCTTATTCTGAAGCAGCCCTTAATGTCGATCATGGATCAAATCGATCCACCATAGCAAACAGCAAATATTTGTGCTGTTTAACGCATTTGAAACATTGTGTTTTCCTCAGTGCATAACTGATACGTCACAGGTATATTTTTTACATCTGTAAAATAAATGTCAGAAAGCCATGCAAATATATCCATTTAGCTGTCAGGAGTGGGCGAGGCTTATGCGAGCGAACGAGCGCTGCGGCGCGCTACACAGACGGAGCAGAATAGAATACTAGTGCAAGAATTCTGAATAAAATAGACATTCTGCTAAAATATTTGTTGTTGGACATTAAATGTGACACATAGAATTTTACTACATGTAAGTGTATTTTTATGATAGCAGCAACTGTTAATCACTAGCGCAAATGAGTTAAATGTGTGTTCCTCTTATCAGTTAAAATGTACTCTGATTTCTATTATAAATTTACATTTTGAATTCAGTGATTTTAACTTTTGATTGTGTTTTTATGCTTTAATGCTTTAAAGAGACATTTTAGATTGTAATGTTTTAATGTTCTAATAACCATAAAAGGTACAGCTGTCATAAATTCAGAGAGAAATGCTGCATGGCTAGAAACTTCTGATCAACTGCACAAGTAGCAACAATGTTAAAATGTCATTCGCCTACATTTTGGGCACAATACATTAAATACAGTTGGTTGTAGCCTATTTTTTATTTATTTGATTATTTAAGGTGTATTTTCTGTATACTTTTATTTTTGGACCGATAATAAATTAAACTGACTGTGTGTGAGAGAGTCAGTGGTAATATGGATGCGTTCCTATTGGTCAGTGTTAGAGGAGCTCAGCTTAGCCTGACAGTTAGCCTGCTCCGGACCAGGTTAGTTTGCCAGCATAAGTTGCCGGGGTAACTGAGTTTGAACTTTTTTAAATTTGATTTATGAAACCGAATCTACCAAAAATAAGCCTGACTAACCGAAATAAGCCTGGTTTATACTCTAATCGTGGTTTATGGAACAGCCCCCTGGACGCGTGCGGGTACAGGACGATGCCACGGGTTGAACGGACGCTTGCGAGCTATCTGTCCCCGCTCACGGCATCGTCCTTGAAGGCTCCTACCCTGCCTACTAAGCCTCTGCGCACGACTTCATCCTTAGTGGGCAGGGGGTATGCGGCAGCAGGCCAGGCCGGTGCGTGTCTGCACACCATGGCGGTGTTACAGGCGTACCAGGCCGAACTGCTGAGAGAGTTAGATGAGGGCGGTGAGGTTAGGCCAGAAGATATTTCTGAGCTGAGGAAAACCGCTGATCTTGCCCTCCGCGCCACCAAGGAGTCGGCCCGTGCCATCGGCCGCTCCATGGCAGCTATGGTGGCAACGGAGAGGCACCTGTGGCTGAACCTGTCTGAAATTCAGGTGAAAGACAGGTTCTGCCTCATGGACGCCCCGCTTCAGCCTTCTGGTCTGTTCGGCGACGCAGTCAGCTTGGTCGTCGACAGATTTCAGGAGGCTCGCAAGCAGGCGGAGGCGTTTCAGCGGTTCCTCCCTCGCCGATCTCTAACTCGGGGGACTGCTGGGCGGGAGCAGTCCCCTCCGCATACCAGCTCCTCGTACCGGACTGCGCAGAAGCAGAGCGTGGCCACTCGTGCTCCCCCGTGGCGGAGCCGAGTGCGACGGCGCTCTGCGCCGAGTATCTCTAAGCCGAAGGCTGATCTTCGGGATACCCTTACGGCTAGGAGGTCCTCGGCACACAAATCCTGATGGGCATGCTCCAGGACTTCGGAGGGCGGCCCCTACTGGGGTGGAGCGGCTTACACCGCGGTACCCGGTGACCGTCTCCCCTCGGTGCCCTCCGGGGATCTGTCTGTCAACCCTGCAGTTCCAGGGCACAGTAGGTCCCAGCGAGTGCTGTTCTCAGAGTCCCCCGCCGGTTGTGACTGCGGGTCTGAGAAACTCGCCTCAAGTGCCAGAGACTGCGTCTTCCTCCGGAGACCCGCAGTAAGACAGTGGTCTGGCCATATCTCTAACACCAGAGGTCAGTCTCGAGAGACTGATTCCCTTAGTAGATCATCTAGCGGCTTGGCAGCGGCTGCCAGATGTGTCTCTTTGGGTCCTGCGGACGGTAGAGTATGGTTATTCCATCCAGTTCGATGGGCCACCTCCGCCGTTCAACGGGGTTTGCGTGACTACGGTCCGCCCCGAGCAGGCTCTGGTTCTGGAACAAGAAGTCGAGAATTTAGTAAGGAAGGAAGCCATCGAGTTGGTTCCTCCTCACGAGACTCGCGCCGGCTTCTACAGCCGATACTTCATTGTTCCAAAGAAGGATGGGGGGCTGAGGCCCATATTGGATCTGCGAGCTCTGAACCGCTCAGTCAGAAAGCTGAAGTTCAAGATGCTTACAGTCAGGCAGATTGTATCTCAGATCAGGTCCGAGGACTGGTTTGTCTCGATAGATCTCAAAGATGCCTATTTCCATATATCCATCCTTCCCTCTCACAGGAAGTTCCTGAGGTTCGATTTCGGGGGCAAAGCGTATCAGTATCGGGTTCTTCCTTTCGGCCTAGCACTCTCACCCCGCACTTTCACCAAGTGTGTGGATGCGGCACTGGTCCCGTTGCGACTGCAGGGCATCCGCATACTCAATTACATCGACGATTGGTTGATTCTCGCTCAGACAGAGCAGTTGGCGGTTCGGCATCGAGATGTCGTTCTCGCCCACATGAGAGAGTTGGGGTTGAGACTCAACGCCAAGAAAAGTGTGC
Organism: Barbus barbus; assembly: GCF_936440315.1. NCBI lineage: Eukaryota > Metazoa > Chordata > Actinopteri > Cypriniformes > Cyprinidae > Barbus > Barbus barbus. The sequence continues at coordinate 1,530,138 of NC_136757.1, forward strand.
TTTCTGCAGTTCAGAGAACCACTTATCTAGGCGTGGTGTGGGATTCGACCACGATGCAGGCGTGTTTGACCCCTGCTCGGATCGAGTCGATTCTCACGGCAGTCAAGAGAGTGCGTCAAGGCCAGCCATTCACTGTCAAGCAGTTTCAGAGGCTGCTAGGGCTTATGGCAGCAGCGTCCAGCGTGATTCCTTCTGGCCTGCTGTACATGAGGCCCCTACAGTGGTGGCTCAAGAACAGAGGGGTCTCCTTGAGGGGAGACTCGCTCCGCGCTGTCAAAGTGTCACGCCGTGGGTTCCGTGCCTTAGACATGTGGAGGGATCCTCAGTTCTTGGTTCAGGGCCCGGTGCTGGGAGCTCCGTGTCGCCGTGTCTCGCTAGCGACGGACGCATCCCTCACCGGTTGGGGTGCGGTCATGAGTGGCCACCCTGCCCGTGGTCTGTGGAGTCGACGCCACCAATCGTGGCATATCAACCTGCTAGCGATCCTAGCTGTGTTCTGTGCACTCAAGCACTTCCTCCCGGACCTAAGAGACCGCCATGTGCTGGTGCGCACCGACAGCACGGCAGTAGTCTCTTATATCAATCACCAAGGAGGTCTGAGGTCGCGCCCCTTGTACAAGCTGGCGCGCCAGATCCTGGTGTGGGCCCAGGGCAAGCTCCTATCCTTGAGAGCTATACACGTCCCTGGGCATCTCAATGTGGGAGCAGACGTTCTGTCGAGGCAGGGGCTGAGGCCCGGGGAATGGATGCTTCACCCAGAGGTGGTGAAGCAGATCTGGAAGGTCTTTGGCCAGGCACAGGTGGACCTCTTCGCCACTCGAGAGTCAGCGCAATGTCCCCTCTGGTTCTCTCTAGCTCCGCCAGCCCCGCTGGGTCTGCACCATAGCATCCAGACGTGGCCGAGGCTGCGTCTGTA
>NC_136757.1:1538553-1643553 GCF_936440315.1 Barbus barbus
TTTAAACTTACAGGTCATTAAAGATAGGAAAGAAATTGCAGATAGATCAAGTTTTTAAAGCTTTTTTTGTTCTTAGACAACTGATGCAATGAAACTATGAAGGTAAATGGTGCAGAACATCTAGTGTCTGTGACAGCAGAATTAGTAGAGAATAGCCCCACATGTGTCAGTAAACCTGAAGCACAGACAAAAGTCACAAACTTCTCTCTCCCACAAACACAACACTATAGTTACAGCTTCTCAGATCCTTCATTGCAGAAACACAAATCCAGAAACTCTCACATGTTGTGCTCTTATTGCTGCAGTCAATCTGGATATAAACACATTCACACACCTGCATCAACAATGTGAAGCCACGGATGAATTCTGTGCATCCACAGATCAGTATCTGAATTCTTTCAATGAGATTTGCACACTTGTACAATGTTTTCATATATATTTATATATGTATTTATTTCCCTCAGATGCTTTTTCGAGCACAAACACAAGTACATAAGGACAACTGCTTGAATCTGCTGCTATGAGTCTTAATGCTGTTTTTCACCTGCAAATGACTAGTTTCTCCCTGAAGCACCACATATCCACAAACTTGAACATAAAAACATGAAGAACTATAAAAAATAACAGACACCGGATACAGTGTATCTCTTCTGATTGTCTGAAATCCTCTGATCTCTGAAGAGTGCTGTTGTCTACAGATGCACAAACACTTTTGCTCCATTTGTCACAGATATGTGGTGCTTCAGGGAGAAACTAGTCATTTGCAGGTGAAAAACAGCATTAAGACTCGTGTGTGAATGTGTTTATATCCAGATTGACTGCAGCAATAAGAGCACAACATGTGAGAGTTTCTGGATTTGTGTTTCTGCAATGAAGGATCTGAGAAGGTGTAACTATAGTGTTGTGTTTGTGGGAGAGAGAAGTTTGTGACTTTTGTCTGTGCTTCAGGTTTACTGACACATGTGGGGCTATTCTCTACTAATTCTGCTGTCACAGACACTCAGATGTTCTGCACCATTTACCTTCATATTCATATGAAAGAGGAACAGAGTCAAAGTACAATATGACAATAGCATAAAAATACACGAGTCTGTAAATCAATAGAAGAGAGAAAACAAACACTCCTTCATCAAAGATCAAGCTGAGATGTCCTAACAGCTTTATGATGGTTCTGTATTGAACTTAAGGATTCATAAACAATCTTTAAATTAATGGAAAATAGTCTACCATTTTGTTTTTGCTTTGTGTGTATGATATCTGAGAGATCTGGGGCAGGTTCAGGTTCACACCATAGCTGCAACACCTGCGTCATCAGAACAGGCTGCGCACTTCCGTTTCCGGTTAATACACGGGGTTTTTATTTTTATTAAAGCTCAGAAATCAAGAGTATTAAACAGAATAATACAACCATCAAAAATGATAACAATAATAACAAAGTATAAACAGATAAAGAACAGGAAGAAAGGGGCTGTTTAATACATCACAAACTGAAGAAATACAATTGAGACTTACATGTTATTAAAGAAAGCATTTTTCATGTGTGTGTGTGTGTGTGTGTGTGTGTGTGTGTGTGAGCGTGTGTGTGTGTTTGTCTGTGTGTGTGTGTGAGCGTGTGTGTGTGTGTGTGTGTGGGGGGGGGGGGGGGGGGGGGGTTTAAACTTCCGCAAATTGTCGTTTATGTAGTGATTTCCGGTCAAAGCTGCGCGCTACTTGCGCAGACTGATGGAAAGCGAAAGCGTTTCCGGTGTAGTGCCGAATTCTTACCCAGATTATTACCCCCCTAGTATTGTTAGGTTTAGGGTTAGGTGTGGGGGAGGGGTTATGATTAGGGGTGGGGTTAGGATTAGGCAATCAGGTCATTTCAACGAGGGGGGTAATAATTTGGCAGGGAGTCGAAAATAGGCACAACACCGGTCGCTCTCAGACTGCGCAGAGTTACGCATCTCGCGCTCAAACATCAGGAAAGAGAAGAGAAGGAGTTGTTTTTACACACAGCCGCGTGCTGAACACTGCTTGAGCTCAACTTTAGCCTCAGCCTCAGCGAAGCATCTGAAGAACACAGACGATGAAGTGTACTTCACTCTGGATTAACCTTAGATGTCTCGGATGAACACACTGGTTGAGTAACATTATGTTTTTATTAAACACTATCATGTGTTCAGATGTGCTGGTATTGTCAGGTGTCGATTTGGTCGTGTCTAATCTTAATTCTTAATCGACTGCTGTTACTAATTTATTGTGTTGGAGATGGATTATAACATGAACAGAGTAGGCTTTTAGGCCATTTGAATGATCAAAAGCCCAAATAAAAAAAGCATACAAAACCACCAGCACTGCGGCCATATTCCTGAATATATGAATCCATAAGTACTCAAGGATTTCGACACTTTTACCTGTTGTCATTTCATTAGCAAAATGTCAAACTAAGCCACTCGTATTTGAAAGAAACACAGAAAAGTGACTGAAAAATCACAGTGACATTTCGACATTTCAGGTACTATAATAAATTAATAATGTGTGCTTTTTGCTTTGTGTTTGGTGCATTATCTAATGTACACCCATTATATCTCACTAAATCCTACTGTGGGTCTTCAATCAGAGTGCATTTTTATTTTTATTTGTCACATACACAATTATACAGAGTATAACCAGCAGTGAAATGTAGGTCAGGTCCGCTCCAAGGACAGTGCAATTATATAGAATACAAATATTAAGAAGAAGAAAAGTAGAAAAAATAAAATAAAGATAAAAAATATAAATATAAATGTGCAGGTCAGTATGTTGTTGACTTAGATAATAATAAGAGGAATGTGCAAAAAGTTGTCCAGGGTATGTAAATAGCAACAATATGAGGTGGAAAAAAATCTGAAGCTTATTGATATGGTGATATTAACATGGAGTCAAGTGATGTTATGACACAGAGTTAGAGTTTAGGAGCCTGATGGCCTGGGGGAAGAAGCTCCTCCTAAGTCTCTCAGTTTTTGCCATCAGGCTACGGAAGCGCTTACCAGATGGAAGCAAAGTGAATAGACGGGTACCAGGGTGATTTGAGTCCTTGATGATTTTAACAGCTCTATTTTTGCAGCGTTTGAGGTAGATGTCCTGCAGAGAGGGGAGAGCAGACCCTGAGATGCGCTCAGCTAAGCACACAACTCTCTGTAGTGCTTTGCAGTCCTGATTGGAGCTGTTTCCATACCACACTGAGATGCACTGAGTCAATACACTTTCTATGGTCCCTGAATAGAAAGTTTTCAGGATTGCTGGTGAGACCCTGAATTTCCTCAGCTGTCGCAGATGGTACAGTCTTTGCCTGGCTTTCTTAACCTGTGTTTGGATGTGTGTAGTCCAAGTCAGGTTCTCGGAGATGTTTACGCCGAGGTACTTGAAGCTACTCACCCTCTCCACAGGGGTCCCACTGATCATAAGAGGAGTGTAGGTCCGCTGCTGTCTCTTCCTAAAGTCCATGATCAGCTCTTTAGTTTTGCTCACATTCAGGGAGAGACAGTTGTCCTGGCACCATGATGTGAGTCTCTCTACCTCATCCAAGTATGAGGTCTCATCATTGTTGGAAATGAGACCCAGAACCACAGTCTCATCAACGAATTTGACAATAGATGTGGAGCTGTGAGAGGACACGCAGTCATGCGTGTAGAGAGAGTAGAGCAGGGGACTCAGGACACAGCCCTGTGGGGCTCCTACGTTCAGGGTGATGGAGTTTGAGGTGAACTGGCCAACTTTCACCACTTGAGGTCTGCCGGTGAGGAAGTCTTGAATCCAGTCACAGAGTGAGGAGTTTAGGCTGAGGTCTGTGAGTTTAGATGCCAGCTTGATGGGGACTATAGTGTTGAAAGCTGAGCTATAGTCAATGAATAGCAGCCTTACATAATTCCCATTGTTGCTGTCCAAGTGTGTGAGGGAAGAGTGGAGGACGTGAGAGATGGCATCGTCAGTGGATCTGATGCATTACACAAAATGAATATATCTTTCTCAGTATGTGCTTGTTTTCCAATACAAGTATCTAAACATTCTTAAATCAGGATACATTTACAAAGATGCAAAGTAAAGACTGAGAAAAATGAAGTGCGTGCATAACACAAGTATCTGCCAATGAGGAATGAAAACGCTCCAGTTAGGGAGAAAGAGCACTAAGCAGATAACACCTGTGGAGGTAATAACACGCCCAGGAGGAGGCCATTCCTCTCGTGGAGTGTGCCGTCACACCTATAGGGCACTGTACGCCCGCTGAGGTATAGGCCAGGGCGACAGCCTCTACTATCCAATGGGATAGCCTTTGCTTTGTGACCGGCAGCCCCTTAGAGCGGCCCCCAAAGCACACAAAGAGCTGTTCGGACTGTCTAAATGATTTAGAACACTCAAAGTACACTCACATTGCCCGGACTGGGCATAGCAAGTTAGGTCCCAGCTCACCGTCTGATGCAGGGAGTGCTAGAAGGGAGATAAACTGGGCTCTGAACAGAGTTGTGAGCACCTTCGGTACATAGCTGCTGCGCGGTTGGAGAACGACCTTACTCAAGACAGGAAGCACTGATAGATAGGGCTTGCAAGTCACCCACTCGCTTGACCGATGCTAGGGCCAAAAGTAGAGTGGTTTTGAGCGTCATGACCCTTTAAGCCAGCTGTTTGAAGCGGCTCAAAGGGAGGGCCCTTGAGGGCCCAGAGGACTATAGATAAGTCCCAGGTCGGTACAGTCTTAGGGCGAGGAGGAGCACCAAGCGCTTATAAGGAATTTAACAACCAACTAATTTCTGCCAATAGTCCGGCCTGCCTTGGGAGAATGATTCGCCGCGATAGCTTCCACATAGACCTTAAGCATGGAAGTGGTGCACCCCTTGTCCAGCAACTCTTGTAGAAAAATAAGCACATGGGACACGTCACATGAAATCGGATCCTGGTTACGTGCTGAACACCAGTCGCTGAAGACTGACCACTTAAGGGCATAGAGACGGCGTGTGGACGGAGCTCTAGCCTCTAAAATGGTATTGGCGACTCCGGTTGGGAGTCGATCAACCTCCCATCGAGCGGCCAGACATGAAGGCTCCACAGTTCCAAAGCAGCTGGATCATCTCTGGGAACCAGACTTGGTTCCTCCAGAGGGGGGCCTGATAACCTGGTTATCATCCCGCTGCTTCGAAAAATAGGTTGGGCAGTGACAGTTGTCTTTGGAGGCGAAGAGGTCGACCTCTGCCTTGCCGAAGACTAACCAGATCAATTGAACCGTCTGAGGATGTAGCTTCCATTCCTTCGGAGCTACAATGTCCGTTCGGAGCTGAAATACCTGAGAATACGGCCATAGTATGCAAGGCTGAACCGGCCTGGTGCATAGGCTCTGTTGGTGAGCGCTGACGTCATCCTGCAGGGCTTTGAAGGATGCGTTGCCGTCTTCAGTCCACAGCTCGTCGGCAGAAGCAGATGGGAAGCCACCGCCTACTCGAGATTGGGGAGCATGCAATACCCTTTTTCCTCAGCGTCGTCAACGGTGGTGAGAGCTGCTGAAGTGGAAGGGCTTATACGCGCCAAATAAGGGGCTCGCCAGGTTTAAGTGAGCTCCTCGTAGACCTCTGGCATGAACGGAGCTGGTTGCTGTCGGCGGGAAGGCTGACACCGATCCTTGAGGAACCACTCGTCGAGGAGGCCGGGGGCAGGCTCTTCCAGGGCCGTCCACGCCAGGCCTAGTTCCTCCACAGCACGTGTGAGAACGCGGATCAGCTCCAAGTCCACGCTGGGCCCCGCAGACTGCGATGGAGGGGAGCTTCGGGCTCTTTGCTGGAACAAGCCCACTCGTCAGCGTCAGATGCCGTCAAGGACATATCTCCTCCTCAGACGCGCCGAAGGAAACCAGGCCACTCGCATTCCGTGTGAAGCACACCGGCGGCGTGAGGCGCTGTAGGGAGAGTGACGCCCAGACATGTGACGCACTCGTTGTACCCGTCTGCGTCACTCACGAAGTGACATTTGTAACAACGCATTTGGAATTTGCTCAGAAATTTGCTCTTTTCCTCGCCGGATGGCCGCAGGGGAAATCATCCACTGCAGAAGGCTGGATTCGATGCGGGAGTGGTGAAGAGCAGTGTAGAGCAGGTAAGCTTCCTAGCTTTCTTCTTCGGCTTCTTGTAGAGTCAGCGAAGAGATGGTCTCGTCGCTAAAGGAGAAGATTCTGATGAAATGGTGCTTTGGGCCCCCCCCTTTGGCGGGCTCAAGCGCCATTGGTTTGTGCAGTACACAAACGTTAACCAATCTGGCTTCAGTAACAGAGTAAACAGGAGTTTCCCCCATTAGCAGTCGTCAATGAAAAATGACGACGCAACGGGAGTTCCCTTTCGATAGGGAACTTGATATGTTCTTGCTTTAATCATAAACTTTAGCCTATTTTGATCAGCTTTATCATTAAACAAAACTCTTATAATATTGTTATTTTGCTTCTCAAATGAATCTATATTGATTTATCATTCTTTAGACAGAAATACTGAGGAGGAGCGTCTCTTCAGAATTATCAGAAGTAATCAGAAGTACAGTTAGGGCTATTTCCATATTCAGATGTGTGAATCAGAGCTATTCAAGCTTTAAGCTTTGCTTTGTGAAATTAATTTAAAAAGTCATGCAGATCTATTGGAAGTTGCATTTTCAAACTTGCATTGTCAGCAAAAACACTCATATTTGGAGAATATACACAACCAGTCAAAAGATTTTGAACCGTAAGATTTTTAATGCTTTTTAAAGAAGTCTCTTCTGCTCACCAAGCCTGCATTTATTTGATCCAAAGTACAGCAAATGCAGTAATATTGTGAAATATTTTTACTATTTGAAATAACTGCTTTCTATTTGAATATATTTTAAAATGTAATTGAATCCTGTGATTTTCAAAGCTGAATTTTTAGCATCATTACTTATAAAATTCTGATTTGCTGCTCAAAAAAACATTTATTATTATTATTATTATTATTATGTATAAAACAGCTGAGTAGAATTTTTCGGGTTTCTTTGATGAATGGAAAGTTCAGAAGAACAGCATTTATCTGAAATGGATTATAAATGTCTTTATCATCACTTTTGATCAATTTAAAGCATCCTTGCTAAATAAAAGTATTAATTTCTGTAATTTACCCCCCCCCCCCCCCCCCCCCAAACGAAAATTTCAAATTCAAAATTATACTGACTCCAAGCTTTTGAATGGTATAAAACTTGAAAAATCTTACGGTTCACAAACTTTTGACTGGTAGAGTATGTTTATTCCTTACATCGTTTTCTTTCCAAGGTCTTCGAAGCCTGCAGAAGGCTTTATCTGCGATGGCCGGGTGTCTCAGTCTGTGTTATATGTTTGCAGATGTCCGTGTGGAGCAGCTCTTCGTGCCTCGTGTTCCTCGCCGCTGGTTTCTGTAGTATGTGAAGTGTCCGTGCATTCTGCAGCATGAGCGGCTCTGGGAAACCCTGGCTCTGGCCCTCGCTGGGCAGCTTCCGGCCGCGGTCGGAGCGAGTGCTGCTGGCCCGCAGCGAGAGCACCCCCGGAGATCCGGTGCTCAAGATCACCATCACTGAGACCACAATGATCGAGGCCGACGCCGGCGTCTGGAGCTCAAGGGCTCTGACCCACCTGGCGCTCTGGTACTTCTTCAGCTTCTGCACGCTCTTCCTCAACAAGTACATACTGTCTCTGCTGGAGGGAGAGCCCAGCATGCTGGGTGAGTTAACAACATGGGTAGTGCAATAAACCACTGTCTTTGCAAACAAACACATGTACGTGCTTTCGGCTTCAGTTTTCTGGATGAGATGTGACACAATATCACGTGCAGAGGGTTCCTCGGGGCCGGGGCACAAACGTAAAAAAGGAGCATTTATATACGGAGTAATTACAATGTAACAATTGCTATGGTAAAATTAGCTGTCACACTTTATTTTAAGTTGTCCTTGTTACAGTGTAATTATACATTTAATGACATGTACTTACTAAATGTGTCCCTGCAGCACAAAAGCAGTCATGAGTAACACAGGTATATTTGTAGCAATAGACAACAATACATTGTATGGATCAAAATTATACATTTCTCTTTTATGACAAACATCATTAGGATATTCAGATCATGTTCCATGAAGATATTTTGTACATTTCCTACTGTAAATGTATCAAATATTTCAAACAACTTCAAAGGTGATTTTCTCAATATTTAGATTTTTTTTACACCCTCAAATTCCAGATTTTCAAATAGTTGTATCAAATATTGGCCTATCATAACAAACCATACATCAATGGAAAGATTATTTATTCAGCTTTTGCATTGATGAATAAATCTCAGTTTAAGTAAATAAATTTACCCTTATGACACATTATGGTCACAAATGGTTAGGGTTTGGTTTAGGGTTACTTGCATGTTATGCATATTGTTATTATAATAGTAAGTGCATGTCACAACTTAACACTTTATTTTAAGGTGTCTTTGTTACACATGTCACACATACACTATCAGTCAAAGTTTTTGATAAGGTTTTTATTTTTATTTTATTTTTTGTAATTCTCTTCTGCTCACCAAGCCTGCATTTATTTGATCCAAAATACAGCAAAAGCAGTAACATTTTGAAATGTTTATACTATTTAAAATAACTGTTTTCTATTTGAATATATTTTAAAATGCAAGTTATTCCTGTGATTTCAAAGCTGAATTTTTTGCATCATTGCTCCAATCACATGATCCTTCAGAAATCATTCTAATATTCTGATTTCTAAAATATATTCAAATAGAAAGCAGTTATTTTAAATATAAAAAAATATTTCACAGTATTACTGCTTTTGTTGCATTTTGGATCAAATAAATGCAGGCTTGGTGAACAGAAGAAGTGTACTTACTATTATAATAACAATTAATTATGCATAATTACATGCAACTAACCCTAAACCAAACTTTAATCCTAACTCTAACCATATAGTAAGTACATGTAGTTAATTAATATTCCTCAGTACATAAATATACGATTACACTGTAACACCTTTAAATAAAGTGTAACCTAAAATGCTATAAATGCATGCTTCTAAATATACAGTCCTTGGCGTGTTCTTGACTGCTTACGCTTCACACAATCAGCCTGTTGTTGGCACTTGGGCTTCATTTAACCTACAATAGTAGTTTCATAAAAGTTTCAGTTTTTTTATTTATTTGTTTTTGACGAACCTGAAAGTGCTAAAGTGGAAGTTGTCGCTTTAATTGTAAGTAGTGTTTCATGTATTCTAATTTATGTACTGCATATTGATATACCGTTTACCAGACAGTGGCCAGGTATTTTTCAGCCGATTTATGGATCAGACCGGGAAGAATGAAATTTGAGCTCGTTTAAGAAGAAGCGCACAATCTATAGCAATGATAAGTAAAAATAAACAGGTATTTTCTGAGTTTTGCTCCAAATCTGATAACTCAAGTATATCTTGGATAACCTGAGGCGTGGTATAGTTTCATCAAGTTGATTTTTTTTGGGTGAACTATTTCTTTAAATGTATGTTTTTGTTGGCGAGTGTTCTTTGCCTGATGTTCTTCTGTCTTTCAGGAGCCGTCCAGATGCTGTCCACCACTGTCATCGGCTGTGTGAAGATGTTTGTTCCTTGCCCGCTGTACAGTCACAAATCCCGCGCAGAATACCCCCCCAACTTCCTCATGATCATGCTGTTTGTGGGACTGATGAGGTGCGCTTGCACCCACAATCCTTCATTTCTTATTCATGTGTAATGCACACGGCTTCATTAATGCAGTTTACTGTCAGGATAAAAGGGTTCCTCTAAACTAAATGTGATGTTGCATGTGTGCTTTAATAACTGGAAAATGTTTAATTGTATTAGGGAGAATTTCATTTGTTTAGTCATTTAGCAGACGCTTTTATCCAAAGCGGACGGAAGCAATCAAAATCATCAAAAGAGCAATGATATAAGTGCTATGACAAGTCTCAGTTAGCCTAACGCAGTACACGTAGCAACGTTGTTTTTATTTTTATGTAATAGATAAAAGGAAAACAAAGAGATAGAATAGAGAAAGCTAGTATTAGAGTTTTTATATATATATATAAGCAGTTAGAAAACCAATAGAGTGCAAGTTTTAAAGGGTCTTGTTTTTTTTTTTATAAAGAAAACAAATAGATAAAATGGAATTAGAATAGAGAGTGCTAGAGTTAGAGGATCAAACTAATATATTTCAATATTTATATATAATAATATATCAATCAATATGTAATATAAAATATTTCACCTCAAAATCAACAGAAAGAGATTCATTTTATTTTGTATAAGCAAAACAAGGCTTGTCTTTAAGACATTAAGATTGTTTTTTGCATTGCAACATTATTTTAGTCCACCTCTTTTTTTTCCCACAGAAACAAAAAACAGAAGTCTTTGTCTCTTTTACTGTAATACAGTAATGAAAATCACGCTTCTAGGACTCAATAATTCATTTTTTATTAGCATGATCAACATATATGTGACCCTGGAGCACAAAACCAGTCATAAGACTCATTTTAAATTGAGATTTATACATCATCCTTAATCTTTCCATTGATGTCTGGTTTGTTATGATAGGACAATATTTGTCTGAGATACAACTATTAGAAAATCTGGAATCTGAGGGAGCAAAAAAATCTAAATATTGAGAAAATCTCCTTTAAAGTTGTTCAAATGAAGTTCTTAGCAATGCATATTACTAATCAGAAATGAAGTTTTGATATATTTACAGTAGGAAATTTACTAAATATCTTCATGGAACATGATCTTAATATCCTAATGATTTTTGTCATAAAAGAGAAATGTATAATTTTGATCCATACAATGTATTGTTGGCTATTGCTACAGATATACCTGTGCTACTCATGACTGCTTTTGTGCTGCAGGGTCACAGATAATGAATATGCTGCTTGTTTATGGAGTGAAATTTGACCCAGGCGTGGTTTTGTGAGTGACGCAATAGTAGTCAAACAGATTGTAAAACAACATCGGCCTGTGCTCTAGATCCACTGTGACTTGATAAATAAACTGTGGAACTTGTTTTACTGGTGCAGCAGCCTTACTTCTCTCCCTCTGTATGTGTGTCAGGTTCACCACGGTGGTGCTGGGACTGGTTAGTCTGAAGAACGTGGCCGTGTCGTTCGCTGAGACGGTCAAGAGCTCGGCGCCCATCTTCACCGTCATCATGTCCCGCCTCATACTGGGAGAATACACAGGTGCTCACTACAAGCACAAACACAGGTCTCCACATCAGCAGACACAGAGCTAATGACTCAATCACCACTGAGAGAGAGGCGCAATCATACACGACTAGTCAAAAACTCAAATATTCACATTTTTAAAAATGTCTTTAATGAATGGCTTCTGCTGACCTAGGCTTTTTTTAATCAAAACACAATAAAAATAGTAATATTATGAATGATATTAGTAGTATTTTAAACAGCTGTTTTCTATGTGAATATGTGTTAAACTGTAGTTTATTTCTGTGATCTGCAGCTGTATTTTCAGCATCATTACTCCAGTCTTCAGCGTCACATGATCTTCAGAAATCATTATAATATACTGATTTACTGCTCAGTTATTATTGTTTAATATTGGTGCTCGGTTGTTAGTAGTGGTTTTTATTATTATCAGTAGATTTTGCTGCTTCAAATTTTTTTGGAAAGCATATACATGAAGTTTAGTTTTAGCAAGTTCAAAAGAACAGCATTTATTTGAAACTGAAATGTCCTGCAACATTATAAATGTCTTTTCTGTCACTTTTGTATCACGGTTTCCACAAAAATATTGTGCAGCACAACTGTGTTCAACATTGATAATCAGAAATGTTTGTTGAGCAGTAAATCAGTATATTATTATGATTTCTGAAGATCATGTGACACTGAAGACTGGAGTAATGATGCTGAAAATACAGCTGCAGATCACAGAAATAAACTACAGTTTAACACATATTCACAGAGAAAACAGTTTAACTGCACTCAGGGAATGTCCAGTGTTGCCAACTTAGCAATTGTGTTGCTAAATTTAGCAACTTTTCAGACTACCCCTAGCAACCTTTTGAAGTTGTGAAACCTTCTTGGGGAAGTCGTGGCCTAATGGTTATAGAGTCGAACTCGTAATCCAAAAGTTGTGGGTTCGAGTCTCGGGCCGGCAGGGATTGTAGGTGGGGGGAGTGAATGTCCAGCGCTCTCTCCACCCTCAATACCACGACTGAGGTGTGTGTGTGTGTGTGTGTGTGTGTGTGTGTGTGTGTGTGTGTGTGTGTGTGTGTGTGTGTGTGTGTGTGTGTGTGTGTGTGTGTGTGTGTGTGTGTGTGTGTGTGTGTGTGTGTGTGTGTGTGTGTGTGTGTGTGTGTGTGTGTGTGTGTGTGTGTGTGTGTGTGTGTGTGTGTGTGTGTGTGTGTGTGTGTGTGTGTGTGTGTGTGTGTGTGTGTGTGTGTGTGTGTGTGTGTGTGTTAAATGCAGAGCACGAATTCCGAGTATGGGTCACCATACTTGGCTGAATTTCACTTCACTTTTCTTCCAAAAGCACCTAGCAACAAATTTATTTGGCAACGTTTGATAAGACAATAAAAAGGCAACATTTCAACAAAAGAAAACATTTTCCTTTCAAATGACACAAAAAGAGGAAACCAAAGATGCCTAGCGGTACACACATCACATGAACTGAGAATTTAATAATAATAATAATTGTTAATTTATGATACACTTTGTTAGTAGCTTACTTGCAATTGTTGATCAGTTAGTTCACTGTAAGAAAAATGGAAAAGAGACTAGTAATTTTCCAGGACATTATCCACCGTAACCCTGTAACCTGAAACACAATGCCTAAATTAAAATGCAGGTAAAAAAACAGAAAATGATTTGATATTCACATACTGTAGTAGATCGTGCCCTGTTTATACAGACCTTTCTTAGAGTGTAGCATGCTAACTATCTACTAATACACTGCTTAATGCGTAATAGCTGAGAATGTGAAGTATTACTAGTTTACTAGCTATTAATTTTTTTAAATTGTAATCATTCATAATTGTGTAAGTGTTCAATAATTCAGTGTATTTAAAAAACAGTTATTTATATTTTAATATTATGCATATTATTTTACAAACAAATTTAAATTAAATATTTTTGTTTTGCTGAGATTTGATGTGAGAATTTTGCGTCGTGATTACACAATGACATCATCGCGCAGTGACATCACGTCATTTAGCAACAAATCCACCTTCCTTTAGCAACATTTTCTGAAAATTAGTTGGCAACACAGGGCGTGTGTCCGAATCCACTTTTGCTAGTTTAATGACAGGAAGACGGTTGGCGCGCCCGGGCGCGTGGTCTGAACGGGTTGTCCCTATTCTCTTAATGAGAAATGGGTGTGTTTTGGGGCGTAACGTGCAATAAACCAATCAGAGTCTCATCTCCCATTCCCTTTAAGAGCGAGTTGCGCTGGCGCCGTGGCGGATTCGCTGTTTAGACGGCAGAATTTTAAGGCGCACAGAATGAGAACTGTGTTGGGCTGAAACTAGCAAAAACACTTGCGCTGCGCTTTGCGCTGGGTGTATGATAGGACCCAGTGTTTCTAGAGAGCAGACTATTATAGACACCTGTTAGGATCGTGTTCTTTTGACTTGAGTCAGTAAATCCTAGGGATCCGCCTAGCACTCTCTCAAAACACCTGATCAACAGCCCATAATGCACTGTGGTGTGTGTGTGTGTGTGTGTGTGTGTGTGTGTGTGCTGCAGGTTTCTGGGTCAATCTGTCTCTGGTTCCTGTGATGGCGGGTCTGGCTCTCTGCACTGCCACTGAGATCAGCTTCAACATGCTGGGCTTCTCCGCCGCTCTCTCCACCAACATCATGGACTGGTGCTGCTCTCACACACCTCCTCCGTCATACACACACTTCACCCTGAGCTCCAGTCTAACGCGCAGTGTTTGTGTCTTAGCTTGCAGAATGTGTTTTCCAAGAAGCTGCTGAGTGGAGACAAGTATAAGTTCAGGTGAGAGCCCTTGATCTGTGCACACATGCATCCAGACATAAGGATGTCCAACATGATGATACTCGCATTATTATTCATCTTTCACTTTTAAATGAATGGCTAAAAAGCTCTCAAATTTAAGTCTTAAATTGTCAAAGTAGTAGTGGCATTAAATATTGCATGCACTACATGCAAAAAATGAACATCTTCCTCTGTATTTTTGCGTTGTTTTCCAGTACAATTATCTAAACATCCTTAAATCAAGACACATTTACTTGAGATGCAACATATTAACTCTTGTTTTATGAGAAACTGAACAAAATTAAGCAGTAAAATTAAATCTATGCTTAATCTTTTATAAGAAAAGTGTTCTGTGTCCACTGGCTGATAAATAACAAGATAGAGCAAGGCATCTTATGTCATTTTGCTTCTCAAATAAATGATCTTTAGACATTTGCACGAGAAAACAAGACAAAATACCATTCGTTTTTTGATTTAATATTAAAAGATGGCTCCTTTTTCGTTTTTTTCTGAAAAATGAGAATTGAGCTTAAATTTTTGTTTTTTGTGCAGGGATAGAAAAATGAATAAACAGCTTGAATATTTGATTTCTACACGTGGGCGGGAATTAAACGCCCCTTTCTGCTGATTGGTCAGCCGAAAATCAAACCACGCCATCTTCCACAGTATCATGCAGCAGAATAATAGTCCTCCGCTTATTGCAACTACATTTAATCTTTTTTCATCAAGCAGACTAATGAATAGCTCGACACAACTCGGACCGCAGCAGAGATGGGCTTTCTTCTATTATTATTATTAATTAATATTGAATACTGATTGATGTTCACTTTTCCCGATCGAGGGGAAATAACTTAATACTCTGTCATTTATAGTCGTATGGTAAAATGCATATTTTTACTTGTGTAACGTTACATTCAAAATAACTACAAAATGTCTTGCCTTTGGAAAATAAAGAGAACAACAGAATGCACTGCTTTAGCGCGTCTCGGTCTCCTTGAGCATCTTTCCGGCGCATGCCACAAACATGAACCACAGCAAACAGGCCCTACTTGTCTTTTAAAAGGCTTCTTTCAGATTATTTGACGTTAAATGCATTATATAAGTCACTTTGGAATAAATCACAGTAGGCCTATGTATCATGATATAAAAGCGACTTTACAGTCTGGAAATAAGGCTATAGCAAATTATTTCGCAGACCCCCTGTCACTTTAAGAACCGCTGGTCTACACCGAAAGAAAGCCCTGTAGGGTCTGCACCGATCCGAGTTGTGTCGAGCTATTCATTAGTCTGTTTGATGAAAAAAGATGAAATGTAGTTGCAATAAATGCGTTAAAAATCCATCAAACTGCAGCAGAGGAGGACTATTATTCTGCTGCATGATACTGTGGAAGATGGCGTGGTTTGATCTTCGGCTCACCAATCAGCAGAAAGGGGCGTTTGATTCCTGCCCACGTGTAGAAATCAAATATTCAAGCTGTTTATTCATTTTTCTATCCCTGAGCTCAATTCTCATTTTTTGTTTTTTGGAAAAAAGGAGCCGTTTTCTAATTTTTCTACTTTCAATATTAAATCAAATAACGAATGAAAGACAGATTGAGGAGAAACAGCACTTTTCTTCAGTGTGATCAGAAGGTAGAGTAACCGTTATTTCCATATGCTAGTTGAGAATTAAAAAAGCAGTACAAATACTAAACACTTACATTTAGTTACATATTGACATACAGTCCATTCAGTTTATTCCTTAAACTTTCTGTTATTGGTCCTAAAAAAGGTTTTGAAAATGTCTTAAATGTATCTTTACCTGCAGAAACCCTGATCTAGTACTACTACTACTAATTAAAATCAAATATTTTCCATGTATACACAGTTTTTTTATTTTTTTATATTTAGTTTTTATTTCAAGTTAAAAATTGTTCAATTATAATTTTAAAGACATGAGAGCAACTATTTCCACCTGTTTTATTTAGTAACTTACAAACAGTATATACACATAATTATTTTTAATAAGTATTTATAATGATTATTTTCGGGTTAAATTGTTATTTTTAAGAAATAAAAATAAAGATTGCCAAAATATTTTCACATTTTTTTTTTTAGTAGTTTAGAATAGCTAAAGAACAATTGATCACATTTTAGCACCATTAAGTCATGCAGATCAATGAATGAATCGCTCCAGGCACAAACCTGCAGAGAGACCAGTGTTGGGTGTAACGCGTTACTAAGTAACGCGTTTCTGTAATTAAATTACTTATCCACTGAAAAAGTAAAGTAAGGGATTACTGTTCATTTTTAGGTAATTTAATTACAGTTACTTATAAAGTACTTGCGTTACATACAGTAAATAATTTCAACAGTTCTAAAAGCAATATTGAATTTGAAATCTAAATTTACCGTCTAAAGATATTGAATGCGGCGGCTTTAACCCTCCGCGTGCGGGTGCGTTCACTTTCAGATTTTCCTGATTCACAGAGAAACCTTAAATACTCAAATCAGGGCCGGCACCAAGAGGGGGCATTCGCGGGCAGAGTTACGGTGCCCCCCACTTTCCATCCTCTCCCCTTCTTGCTGAGCGTGATCGTTTCGAAAGCGAAAGTGAAACCGGTAAAACAGCGCACATAAGAAAGCGATTGCACGCTTTAGCGAGCGTCAGAAACTGCACGCAATCACAGATGGAGGTGCCCTGGCGCCGGCTCTGACTCAGATACATATAAGGCTAAAATCAATAGAATCTAAAAATCTTGAAGTGTCTACTTGACACTTGAACGAATTCAAATTAAAAACTAATGTTTCTGATTATGCAATCCGTATGAAACTAAAGCAAGGTACAGTCTTTCCCGTGTCTGAGCTCATTATATGCAGTCACCTGCGCGCATATGCCCTCACCTAGATACAAAAAAAAAGTAAAATATTAAGAAAAAAAAAAAAATCTAATATTCATCATTTTTGAAAGAAGACCTGCTATGAGAAATTTACCTCATAAGAACAGCGCGATCTGACATTATTCAGCAGAGAAGATCATTTCTGTAATTTATTCTTTCAGTTAACGTGTTATTTTGACATAAACCTGTACAGATTTTACTAGTTGGGTTTTTCCTGAACATCTTGCCAAACTGAAATGTATTGTTTAACTTTTAAGCCTTTTTGTTATTCAGATATTTTGCAGAGTATTTCTATTTGTTAACCAAAGGTGGTTACATTTTTTTCATAAAAATGTTTAAGTATTACAGTTGTTTTAAAGCTAAAAGGCTAAAATATTATATGTTTGACTCGAATTGAAAGAATATAGAGTTTAATTTCTATTAAGGTTTATAGGGATTTTAAGATGTAGCCTAATTAGCGATTTGAATAATTAAGTTACTTATTGAGTAACTAAGTTACTTTTCAGATAGAGTAATTAGTAAAGTAATTTAAATACAATATTGATGAAGTAATTAGTAACTGTAATTAATTACTTTTTGAAAGTAACTTACCCAACACTGAGAGAGACAGCAGCTGTGTGTTTGGTTTACTCCAGGGGCCGGTTGCACCACCTAAAGTACGATCAGATGCCGGCGTAGACTACGCTCGTCCACGCTGGCACATTCTCCCGCAGCGACGTGCTCACGCTGCAACAAGAGAAGCCACCGTACCATGATTTCACCGAGTAAACCTTTTCAAACAAGTCTGCGTTTTTATATCTGGTGTCTCCCTGCACGTTCCCATGACAGATTTCTTCAAATAAACATGAAAAAGAAAGGCGGCAGGTGAAGTAAAACATAATGAATGTAATACAGTGCTTCTCTCTAGTTATTTCTTCTAGCTGATTATCGGGTTTATGTACAATGAATGTCTTTACTGAGTGACATAAGGAAGATGTCGAATGGTACAGTTTCTTTTAATAATCCCAGATCATATGTAATATTTTACTGCATAATTACAGGCTGTACATAAATATTCTTTTATTAGTTCAATACTGTCGGCAGTGTGGTATAGTTCACGATTGATATCGCTTCTCCTGTCTGAAAAGACCATAAACATTACAGTTCACGCCTGCAGTAATAATTTACTAACAGACATGAATCCCAAAAACATATAATGTCATGACTTTACACCTACCTCTGACTAGGCGTAAGATTAGTCTCAGACGTAGCATTATGGCAAGATGGTTCAAGGGGTATAAATTCTCTACGTCCAGCCTAGTGTTACAGCCGGGTGTATGTCCAGCTGGTGCAACCGGCCCCAGGGCTGCTCTAACACACACCTGTAGTTTTCAGATGAGCCTGAGGGGTTTCATTAGTTTAATTAGGCTTGGAGCTGATCTCTGAAGCTAGTGTTTTGTTGTGTAAGAGTTACACCGCAGGCAGGACTCTCATGGCGTCTGTGTTTTTCCCGGTCTAGTCCTGCAGAGCTTCAGTTTTACACCAGCGCTGCTGCGGTCATCATGCTCGTCCCTGCCTGGATCTTCCTGATGGTCAGTCTGTGCACACTCTCATATTAAACAGCCACTACATCAGAAACAGTGCTGGGAGGGACGTTACTTTGGAAATGTGATCGGTTACTCTTTTTATAATATATAATAAGTAGTGTAACTATTTCAAATACTTGATTAAAGTAATGTAACTGATTACGTTTAATTACTGATCAACTGTTAATCATTTTGAAACATGTAAAGCAGGCAGGGTTAGCCTCAACACTGATTACTATTAGACTCACAATCCCTCATCACTTGAATTAATAATCATTTCATATTAAAGCACATCCACCTCAAAATCAGACTTTAGCATCTCTTTTTACTTTGAGATCGTTCTGAGGTTAAATACAGATTTAAGAGAGAGAGAGAGAGAGAAAATATTCAGATGTAACCCCCTTTGTAATCGTTAACATTTTTTCAAGTAACTGAAATTGAATTGCTTATTTTTTCTGAGTAACTGTAACTGATTACATTTATTTTTGTAACTAAATTACGTAACTCTGTTACATGCAACTGCTTTCTCCCCAACACTGATCATGACTATATAAAGAACAAGCACTAAGTGCATGAGAACAGGGCAGGTGTGTTATCTGATGCTGTGCCTGTCTCAGGACCTGCCACTGATGGGGAAGAGCGAGCGCTCCTTCAGACTCTCTCAGGACATCGTGCTGCTGCTGCTGTTCGACGGCGTGCTCTTCCACCTGCAGAGCGTCACGGCCTACGCTCTCATGGGCCGCATCTCCCCCGTCACCTTCAGGTGCCAACCTCACCCCGGTCACGTCTCTGCACCCAGACGCACAGCACATAGCACTGGCCAAAATCATCACAACACTAGTATTATCAGCAGCTGAAAATGGGTTTAAGTCAGTTATTTGTATCTTTTGCTGTAGTGTGTCAGTAGTAAATATCAGTTTACATTTCCAAACATTCATTTTGCCATTAATTGTAATAATCCAGTGAGATGTTTGAGATGTGATCTGATCATCATCAGTCTGTCTGGAGTGACATGAAGAAACAGAACAAACTGAGACTAAATCCAGAAGAAACTCTGCTCAAGAGCACCGAGGACAAAAGCTGCTTTAAACACAAAGGATGCTTTAAACACAGAGGATGCTCACAACAAATGTTGATTTAATTTAGCTAATAGAAGTTAATTGGTAAAGACAATCTATTTATGACATTATTTTTGACAACATGCTTTTCAGCATTTTTACACAAGTACCTAAAACTTTTAACAGTACTGTAGCTTTGCAGGAGGTTTCTTGAAGCAGAGACACAGTTCTTCTGGATTTAATCTCAGTTTGTTCTGTTTCTTCATGTCATTCCAGACAGACTGATGATGATCAGATCAGATCTCAAACATCTCACTGGATTATTACAATTAATGGCTAAATGAATGTTTGGAAATGTAAACTGATATTTCCTACAGACACACTACAGCAGAAGATAGAAATAACTGACTTAAAACCATTTTTAGCTGCTGAAATACTAGTGTTGTGATAACGGCCACCACTGTACATCATCTAGGCCTTTAAATATGACCTGGACATACTCTTTGTCAGGTTTTGTAATATGAACCCAAATATGAAATAACCAAATTTCAGATGAATATCAGTTTCTGTGGGTCTTACACAAATTAAGGTTTTAAAAGTTCTTAAATTGGAGCAGAAAGTCTCCGAAATTCATAATCATGGCATTAAATGTTAATTCATATCTACCTCTGTATTTTTGTCTTGTTTTCCAATACACATATCTAAACATCTCTAGATGTTTACATTATATTTACTGGAGATTCACAATGAAGAGATAAAGTCTTGTTTTCTGAGAAATTGAACACAAAGTGAGCTTATGCTTAAAACAAGAACAAGTATCTTATCAATGTGGAAATTTGATAACACATTAGATTAGGGAATGCTATTCATTATTAATTAGTTTTTATTAGCATGCATATTACTAGTATATTGGCGGTTAGTAATTCTAAAGCACATATTAATGCATGGCCATATTCTAGATCCCTTAACACTTCCTCATACCGAAACATAACTGCTACAACAACTGCCTTACTATCAACGAGCAGCAAATGAGGAGTTTGAGGGGAAACTTCATAGTGAAGATGTGTTCCCTGTTAACCAAGACCTGTTTCCCTTTGAATGAAGTTGATCTTTCAGATTTGTTCTTGTTTTGATCATAAACTCACTTTATTTTGATCAGTTCCTCATAAAACAAGCCTTCTGGTCTTGTTATTTTGCTTCTCAAGTGAATGTTTCTTGATTTAAGAATCTTTGGAAACAGACAACACCGAGAGAAAGCATTTCTCTTCTGCAGTGCGATCATCTATATACAATGAATAAACTCCATGAAATTAGTCCCAGAATTGATCCATTTTCTAACCGATATGACCAGATTGTTTATACCCGTGTGGAATTGGTCATTCCAGGATGACACACAAGTTTTTAATACTAGGGTAAGATCCTCCAGCCGAGTCCCTTTATCCATTAATTAGATTCTGCTGCTTTTAACTCGTTGAGATTTTATTTTTATTATTATTCCGTTAACTCTTTTGAAGAGATTTTTAAGAGTTAAGCCAAATACAGTTTGAGTTTTTAGCAAAAATAAATGATAAAAACATAATATAATTTAGACATAATATTTTTCTCCATGAAATTAGCCACAGAAGCTGGAATGGGGTTAAACGCAAACAAACAAATCTGCAGCGCGGTCAGAAGTTATTTCCATATTCTAGGGTTTGGGAGCAGATTCAAGCCATAAGCCATGTTTTGTAATCTGTGTCCCTGCAGCACAAAAGCAGTCATGAGTAACACAGGTATATTTGTAGCAATAGACAACAATACATTGTATGGATCAAAATTATACATTTCTCTTTTATGACAAAAATCATTAGGATATTAAGATCATGTTCCATGAAGATATTTAGTAAATTTCCTACCGTAAATATATCAAAACTTCATTTCTGATTAGTAATATGCATTGCTAAGAACTTCATTTGAACAACTTTAAAGGAGATTTCCTCAATATTTAGATTTTTTTGCTCCCTCAGATTCCAGATTTTCTAATAGTTGTATCTCAGACAAATATTGTCCTATCATAACAAACCATACATCAATGGAAAGATCATTTATTCAGATCAATTTAAGAAAATTGAAGAAATCAAATTAAGAAGATTGTAGAAATCTCAATTTAAGAAAATGGACTGGTTATGACTGGTTTTGTGCTCCAGGGTCACAAATGAGTTTAAAAGTAACTGAGATCAGTTGGAAGTGATGTAACAACTCATTTTCTGCTCCCTAGATGTTTCCATTGAGAGTATTGTGTTATAGTCCTGAGTGTTTCTGTGATTGTGGTGCTGTGCTGACGGTGTTTTGTTGTTGTCAGTGTGGCGAGCACGGTGAAGCACGCTCTGTCCATCTGGCTGAGCATCATCGTGTTCAGTAACTCCATCACGCTGGTGTCCGCCGTCGGGACCGTCATGGTGTTCCTGGGAGTCCTGCTCTACAACAAAGCCAAGCAGATGCAGAGAGACTCTCTGATGCAGCACGCTCTGGAGCAGTCAGCCGAGTCCCAGCAGAAACCCATCATCGGAGACGTCACCACCAAATAACAACGAGCCGGAGTCAGTCCTGCACTGATGCTGTCCTCAGACCTTTCACAATAACAGCCTTCTGCTGAGAGCTCGGTGGATCCACAGCGAATCATGCCTTATCTAACTGCGGTCTTTGGGACCCTAGAATTCTGCTTGGTGAAAACTGAAAGAGACTCTTTAAGCAAACAGTCATTGCAGTATTCTGTGGACTACATGTAGACATCAAAAATCCTGTTTGAGAGAGTGAGTGACTCTCGACAGCAAACATCCAGCTCGTATTTTAGCCCATAATAATAGTTAAAAGAAATTATAGTTTGCATTAAGAGATTGTTTTAAGAACCATTATTTTTTGCATTATTGATTCTTTGAGAATAATGTCATTGTTAATGCCAAAAACATCCTAAATTAGGCTTTGTGCAACATGACAATTATGGCATTTTATAAGTATATTTTGCAAGGGTGCCATTTCTGATGAAGCTCGTTTCTTAATTGAGCGGTCTCACATTCCACTGCTAATGTGAAAAAGAGAGCGGTCTTGATTTTGTGTATTTTCTGACTCGTGCAGTCTTCGTCCAGCCAGTGTTTTCTCTCACATGATGATGATTTACTGTAATCACGTGCATCGCTGCAGAAACTGACAGGATTCTTTTATAACTCTATTACTCATCGTCTCACTTACTTTGGATCTGGAATTTCCGGTTATGTCCAGATTATCAAATGACTTGAAGTTTCCCTGTGTTTTATTCTCTCTTTACTCAATATCTTCAAATGTTTCTCCATTTCTCTTTATAGTCTGTTTGAATTCTCTCTGAATGTTGTTTCAATGACAGACTCAAATGAAATGATGAATCTGCTGACAGAGCATTTTTTCAAGGTTCAACTGTGGTGGGTTGTGTATGTGATATATGAAATGATGTATGTTTGTACAATAACCACTAATGGGAATTGTCTGTATAATTGGGTCTTTATTTGTGCATTGGTAACATTTAGATTTATATGACTTTTGCATTTCTTTATTAAATGAATACAGTGCCAGATTTGTGCTCATATGTGTGCAGCTGTAAAACTCATTTGATTCAGATGTATATATTTTGAAAGGCACACATGATGTAGAGGACAGGTCTGACTCCCTCTCCTCATCCTTATATTCCTCATACACGTAGCTGGGGCTTTCACTTTATGCCCCACATGGCTTGATTTTTGATAAAAAAAAATTTAACTGCTGAAGGCTGTTAATCTGGTCAAAAATAACTCCATAAATGTATAAGTGTTTGTATGATTTGGCATGTTATGTTATACAGTCAATAATAATAATGACACAGTTTTGTTGTTTATGAAATATGACAGAAGAGCAGAAACGGACTCATCAGATCTGTCAAATAGCTTGGTGAAAGAATGCATATTGTTTTCTAATAACTCAACAGCGTCCCGAGTTCGAATCCCGCAGTAAGGCATAAAACACCAAAAATAAATCTTCAAAAAGGAAAATGTCAATTCAATTTTAATTGCAGATTTCAGGTAATATCATCGGACTACTTTTAAATTACTTGTGACCTATCTCGTTCATAACATCGATTTAAATATATATAAGAGTAAGAAAAAAGCCCATATTAGCCTACTGTTGTGTAATAAGTGCATTTATTTGACACTATATTACGTCAAGTTTTCCCAAACTGAGGTTCATAAAGGAACTGTTTGAGAGTTTCTGCTTCAGCTGCTGAATGAACTGAGCGCCGGAAGGGGGCAGTGCGACGTCTTCGAACCGGATGTGATTATGCGAAAGGAGGAAGGGAATTGTTCTTCCGGTGTTGTGAAAACGCGCCGAACACATCACAGGTGATGATCAATAATTATAGTTTTAGTATCAGTTTGGTTTAATAGATGTGTGTACGTGTGGTTTGTATTGTTTCAGTACTTCATGCTTCATAACACTGAAAGCAGCAGAAGCGAGATGTTCGTGAATGTTGTTCAGATGTGTTTCTTCAGTGTTCTGGACTGATTTATGACTGTGCTTCGCAGTGGAGGTGATTTGGAGCTGATGGGGGACGAAAAGGAAACCTGGAAAGTTAAGACATTAGACGAGATCTTACAAGAGAAGAAACGCAGACGAGAGCTGGAAGAGAAGACTGACCCTAAACGCTCCAAGACCGTAAGATAACATTAACTAGCCTCAGATAACATTAACTAGCCTCAGATAACATTAACTAGCCTCAGATAACATTAACTAGCCTCAGATAACATTAACTAGCCTCAGATAACATTAACTAGCCTCAGATAACATTAACTAGCCTCAGATAACATTAACTAGCCTCAGATAACATTAACTAGCGTAAGATAACCAGCAGCTTCATATACACTGTGTTCTACATTAACTAGCGTAAGATAACCAGCAGCTTCATATACACTGTGTTCTACATTAACTAGCGTAAGATAACCAGCAGCTTCATATACACTGTGTTCAACATTAACTAGCGTAAGATAACCAGCAGCTTCATATACACTGTGTTCTACATTAACTAGCGTAAGATAACCAGCAGCTTCATATACACTGTGTTCAACATTAACTAGCGTAAGATAACCAGCAGCTTCATATACACTGTGTTCAACATTAACTAGCGTGAGATAACAACATTAACTACCATAAGATAACCAGCAGCTTCATATACACTGTGTTCTACATTAACTAGCGTAAGATAACCAGCAGCTTCATATACACTGTGTTCTACATTAACTAGCGCTAGATAACCAGCAGCTTCATATACACTGTGTTCAACATTAACTAGCGTAAGATAACCAGCAGCTTCATATACACTGTGTTCTACATTAACTAGCGTAAGATAACCAGCAGCTTCATATACACTGTGTTCTACATTAACTAGCGTAAGATAACCAGCAGCTTCATATACACTGTGTTCTACATTAACTAGCGTAAGATAACCAGCAGCTTCATATACACTGTGTTCTACATTAACTAGCGTAAGATAACCAGCAGCTTCATATACACTGTGTTCTACATTAACTAGCGTAAGATAACCAGCAGCTTCATATACACTGTGTTCAACATTAACTAGCGTAAGATAACCAGCAGCTTCATATACACTGTGTTCAACATTAACTAGCGTAAGATAACCAGCAGCTTCATATACACTGTGTTCTACATTAACTAGCGTGAGATAACAACATTAACTACCATAAGATAACCAGCAGCTTCATATACACTGTGTTCTACATTAACTAGCGTAAGATAACCAGCAGCTTCATATACACTGTGTTCTACATTAACTAGCGTAAGATAACCAGCAGCTTCATATACACTGTGTTCTACATTAACTAGCGTAAGATAACCAGCAGCTTCATATACACTGTGTTCTACATTAACTAGCGTAAGATAACCAGCAGCTTCATATACACTGTGTTCTACATTAACTAGCGTAAGATAACCAGCAGCTTCATATACACTGTGTTCAACATTAACTAGCGTAAGATAACCAGCAGCTTCATATACACTGTGTTCAACATTAACTAGCGTGAGATAACATTAACTACCGTAAGATAACCAGCAGCTTCATATACACTGTGTTCTACATTAACTAGCGTGAGATAACAACATTAACTACCATAAGATAACCAGCAGCTTCATATACACTGTGTTCTACATTAACTAGCGTAAGATAACCAGCAGCTTCATATACACTGTGTTCTACATTAACTAGCGTGAGATAACCAGCAGCTTCATATACACTGTGTTCAACATTAACTAGCGTGAGATAACCAGCAGCTTCATATACACTGTGTTCTACATTAACTAGCGTGAGATAACCAGCAGCTTCATATACACTGTGTTCAACATTAACTAGCGTAAGATAACCAGCAGCTTCATATACACTGTGTTCAACATTAACTAGCGTGAGATAACCAGCAGCTTCATATACACTGTGTTCAACATTAACTAGCGTGAGATAACATTAACTACCGTAAGATAACCAGCAGCTTCATATACACTGTGTTCAACATTAACTAGCGTGAGATAACCAGCAGCTTCATATACACTGTGTTCAACATTAACTAGCGTGAGATAACATTAACTACCGTAAGATAACCAGCAGCTTCATATACACTGTGTTCTACATTAACTAGCGTGAGATAACAACATTAACTACCATAAGATAACCAGCAGCTTCATATACACTGTGTTCTACATTAACTAGCGTAAGATAACCAGCAGCTTCATATACACTGTGTTCTACATTAACTAGCGTAAGATAACCAGCAGCTTCATATACACTGTGTTCAACATTAACTAGCGTAAGATAACCAGCAGCTTCATATACACTGTGTTCAACATTAACTAGCGTGAGATAACATTAACTACCGTAAGATAACCAGCAGCTTCATATACACTGTGTTCTACATTAACTAGCGTGAGATAACCAGCAGCTTCATATACACTGTGTTCAACATTAACTAGCGTGAGATAACCAGCAGCTTCATATACACTGTGTTCAACATTAACTAGCGTGAGATAACATTAACTACCATAAGATAACCAGCAGCTTCATATACACTGTGTTCAACATTAACTAGCGTAAGATAACCAGCAGCTTCATATACACTGTGTTCTACATTAACTAGCGTAAGATAACCAGCAGCTTCATATACACTGTGTTCTACATTAACTAGCGTAAGATAACGTTAACTAGCGTAAGATAACCAGCAGCTTCATATACACTGTGTTCTACATTAACTAGCGTAAGATAACCAGCAGCTTCATATACACTGTGTTCTACATTAACTAGCGTAAGATAACCAGCAGCTTCATATACACTGTGTTCTACATTAACTAGCGTAAGATAACGTTAACTAGCGTAAGATAACCAGCAGCTTCATATACACTGTGTTCTACATTAACTAGCGTAAGATAACCAGCAGCTTCATATACACTGTGTTCAACATTAACTAGCGTAAGATAACCAGCAGCTTCATATACACTGTGTTCAACATTAACTAGCGTAAGATAACCAGCAGCTTCATATACACTGTGTTCAACATTAACTACCGTAAGATAACCAGCAGCTTCATATACACTGTGTTCAACATTAACTAGCGTAAGATAACCAGCAGCTTCATATACACTGTGTTCAACATTAACTAGCGTAAGATAACCAGCAGCTTCATATACACTGTGTTCAACATTAACTAGCGTAAGATAACCAGCAGCTTCATATACACTGTGTTCAACATTAACTAGCTTAAGATAACCAGCAGCTTCATATACACTGTGTTCAACATTAACTAGCGTAAGATAACCAGCAGCTTCATATACACTGTGTTCTACATTAACTAGCGTAAGATAACCAGCAGCTTCATATACACTGTGTTCAACATTAACTAGCGTAAGATAACATTAACTAGCAACCAGCAGCTTCATATACACTGTTCAACATTAACTAGCGTAAGATAACAAAATTAACATTACTTTTTGTAAACAAAAGTAAAGAATTGCAAAATATAAATAAAACGGAGCAAAAGCAATGATTTTGCAGTACATATCCATGGCCATATCTACTAATTTATTTACAACGCTGCTTTTATTTTGCGTTTCATTCAAGTTTGAGCTTGATACAGTTTTTCTCTTTGCGCTTCACATTTCTGCGTGTGGCACTGTTTTGACATGGGGGTGTATTATTTTACTCAATACTTTCATTTTCTTTCGCAATGCTTCAATTCTCTTGCAAATATATATGACATTAAATTGACTCCATAGTATCCACCTTATTTTTTATCGTGGAAGTAAGCCGCTTTCTGTGAATGTGTGAGACTTCCGGTTCATTATCCGCTGTAGGAAAATAACACGCAGTAAACCACCAGTGTGTTCAGAATTAATACAATACATTAAAATAACATGGGAAGACACACCACTTTGCAACATCAAGCCTCAAAACGAGCTGTTTTGTACAGACGTCACCGCAAGCCCGTAATGGGATTTGCACATAAACAATGATTAATTTTCAGTTCAGAGTTTATTATTCAAGTCGTCATGTGTACAGGACACGACAATTCTATATTATACGGAAATCAGTTTTATTTTTTCCCAAATTCCGTTTTTTCCATTTAAATTTTTCTGGATTCTGTTTTGTTCGGTTTTAATTTCTCGACTCCTTTTTAATGGTTAAATTAAATTTTATTAATCAAAAAGCATGTCTAATTAAAATCTTGAAACTTTTATACAATTTCACTTCAATTTATTAGTTTTAACAAAAATTACATGTTTAGGGTTCTATGAATTATTTTTTTCTCATGTTTTATTGTTATTAAATTATGAGTTTTAGCATGTCTAATTATTTGAATGCATAAAACGTATTCAAATATATTCTTATTAAATATTTTGGGGGTTTTTTCCCCTCAGAAATTCTGTTGTGTAATTAAATTTTTCTGGTTATCAAATGAAGGCATAAAACATTACATTTTATTTATCTTTTAATTATTTAAAATTATAATTTTTTTGCAAACAAAGGGGATTTACTCTTAAAATTAAAACATGAAAGAAATGTGTGATTATTCTCTAAAAATTAAGGTTTGTTTCATTTTGTTAGTAGTAGTATTAGGCTATGTACATTTATACTGAACAATAGTGTTGGATTACAAATTTATAAAATGATAAATCTAGGTTCCAATGTAATAGTATATAAACTGAAACAGTGTGTTTTACATTTTGAGGTACAGATGATGACATTCTAAGATGAAGTCAGGCAGCCCAGGTGTCTGAGACATTAACCTTTTGTCTTTAGGCACTTCCTGACCATTTGGGTGATACTGTCAGGCTGATTGGATTAGCACCTATGCATTTGAATCACACTGTTATGCTGATGATGTCAGGGCTAGGGAAATTCTGGTAATGGGCCGATTCCTGTACTGTGTTTGCATGCTTTGTTTAGATTGTCTCCACCTCTGTATCCCTCCCCCTCGAAATGTATATAAACTACAATGTATACTGTTTGAGTCAGACTTGGATGACTACAGCGACTACTGCGAGTTCTCAATAAAGAGTAACTTATCCCAAAGTCTCCTGGTCTCTGCTTTGACGAAGGAAAAAGTTTCCAACAATAGTAATATTTTTCTGAACAATAGTAAGAAGTTAAACTGGGCTTTTATTTTGACGGGTTGGCGTGAATACCTTTACATTTCTGTGTGTGATGATATGCTAGTTTTACTCAAACGGTAAAATGCTCTCAGAGCAGTTCAGGGGCCTCATTTATAATCGTTGCGTACGCACACAACCTGCCCTGAAAGAGACGTACGCCACTTCTTACGCAAATATATATTTATAAAAACAAACGCAAACTCTGACCCATGCGTACGAACCCTTTTTCCAGGAGTGAGAAAATGAATGAAGTAAACAACGATTTTAAACTCTGTCGATATACACATTTACATTAAATATTCCACTCTCATAATGTAAATAAGCACTGAAATTACACAAAGTCATTATGCAGATTTTTAAACAAGAATTAGGCTATATGAATTTATACATATTTGTAGTGGATGCGCTTCATCACTTTTCCTGTAGCATGCTATGTTTTAGTGACAACAAGGAGTGCTATAGGTGCACAATAATTCATCTTTAATCTGCAGATCTCATGTTATGAGAAATTATTTTTAGCGAGAAGAATGATCAATGATGCGCACTTACTTCGATATTATGGCGGACAGTGATGGATATTCGGTAGTCGACCGGTCCATTAATTGTCCGGTTTGAATAGGTCCAATGATAATAACCTACTATTCAACCGCAGCTGCACGGAGGTGTTAATGTCGTGTGAAGGCTTCTCCACAACATTAGGAAAAATAACACTGTATTTGAAGGATACAACTGGAAGTAAACGTAAGATTTGCATGTTTCATTTTTAAAATACATCAGTAGGCCTATCTGTTTCCACTAAAAATAGCCAGTGTAAAAGAATGAGATCAACTTTATTCTTTATAATTTTATAATAATTCTAAAATACTTATTTGATAACCATTTTAAACAGTTTTGTTTTTGTGAGTATTTTGATATATTTATTTTAAAACAAGGATATTGGATGACTTTTAGCAATAAAAAAAAAAAAAAAAATGTTTGGCACAAATGGCATTTATAGTCTGTATCATATATTTCCTTAATGTCTTGGACCTTTGACGGTGTTAAACATGGTGTCACGTGGATGGGAATATGCATGGAAATGATATGCAGATGAGGTTATGCATAGTAAAACTAGGCGTTGTAAGCTCCATATATGGTGATTTCGGGGAGGAGTCGGGGTGGAGACGCACGTACGCTTCCCCTGACTGGGCTTTATAAAGGGATTTTTGCGCAGGTTCCGGCGTACGCATGGTATTATAAATCTGAAAACTTTTGTGCGTATGCAAAATCGAGCTTTTGTGCCTACTTTTAGGATGATATCTACGGAGAGTTTTATAGATGAGACCCCTGGAGATGTTCATGTGTTTATGTCCTCATTTAGTGAGACGACAGACGCTGAAAACACAGCGAGCGTCACACTTCAGTGTGTGTGTGTGTAGTAAACAAAACCATGCGTCTGCACCATTCATTCACACAGAGACACGCAGAACATGCAGGATTTACTTTTAAATAGTATTTTTGCAGCTTAATCTTCACAGATACTGATCCGTAGCGTACTTTGATTTAAGTGTAACGACCTGCTTTTAATTCATTCAAAATGTGACATTCCGTGATATTCCACGTTAAACAGTAAATTCTTCTTTTATGACTGGATTCCGTGATTCCGTCCAAGTTTTCTGCATCACGGAAATCATAGGGCCCCATTATTATTAACCCTCCTGTAATGTTCAGAAATTGGGTACATCTTCTGAGTTTGGGGTCTGTTTGCCAAAAATCAGTGCTAAAAATACTCAGGATTCATGTAAAACTGAAAATCTCTGTTGTAGCTTGTCAGAAATTCAGTATAATTCCCATCTGTATTTACAGTGTTATTTCTGTTATGTTAGGGGTCAGTTTGATCCACATATATACTTCTAAAAATGTTTAAAAAAAAAAATTTTCTTGAATATTTGCAGACAACACTTGTAGGTGCAAACAACTACAAATAAATATAAATAGCATCTAACATTAGCTTATTTTAAATAGTATTTATTAATATCAAAATGTCCATAACACAAGAAGATGATTAATCAATGTATTCAGGCAGGTGTCCACTGTAATGATGGATCTGTTACACTTTAAATGATCTTTCTCTGTGTCAAATTATTTGTTTCTGGCAGACGGATGATCGGGAGTCCAAACGGGACACTCCGGAGGAAGGAGAGCTACGAGACCACAGGATGGAAATAACAATAAGGAATTCACCCTACACACGGGAAGACTCGACTGAAGACAGGTTACTGTCGTGTTTTTGAGAGGTGTAATGCTAGTGTGCAGCATGGGAACATTAATAACGGCTGCTATAACTCAGTTCTGTGTCTGTTTGAATGTGTTTCTGCAGAGGAGAGGAGGACGAGTCTCTGGCCATCAAACCCCCGCAGCAGATGACAAGAAAAGACAAATCCTACCACAGAAAAGAAGAGAAGAGGAAGGACAAGAGGCGGCACAGGAGCCATTCTGCAGAAGGAGGTCTGCACCTTATCCAGACAAACCTGCCACCAATTAGATAACATTATAATAATGACAAATCAGTCAAATTTGCAACGGCAGTATAAAATAAATCCCAGAAAATCAAACATTTGCAAGGATTTAAAAAAATGGATGCCAATATCAATGAATCTAGGATTTTCAGCGCTGACCCTAAGCACTAATGCTGGAAATCGGCTAGAATTGTTCCTTTAAAGATTCTCATTGCAGGGCTCCAGACAAAAAAATCGAGTAAGGAGCCATTGGCTCCTATAAAAGAAACACTTAGGCGCCAAATTATTTTTTTAGGTGCCACAGAATAAAAGTGGTTTATTTTATTATTATCATTTTATTTTTCCCCCCTATTTTAACATTTCAATCATTTTGTCATGTGTTTGTCTTATCTTTTCTAGGCTTTATCAGCATTTTAATCCATCTTGTAGATGATCAGGTCGACCGGGGGACTAAGGTTCACTTAATGTGTGAATTAAATATCTTTTACAACTTGAAATATACAGTCACAAAGAATTGTTCGTTACACAGAATCTGTACCAATATCATGGACCATAAGCATCACTTGGCAACTGAGTGCAGTGCATCCTATAAATGTTGTCACGTCTTTCACACATTCAGTCTGTTTTTCTTCATTAGTAAAATGCAATTTTATAGGAGGAGTTGAATCATGTACAACAGAATAAGTAAAAATATTAATATGCAACAGCGCATAAATATAGCAAAACGCTCCTCTTTATAGTTATTTTTCTAGCTGACTGATGAGTTTATGGACACTGAGTGGTTATTCTGAGGTAAATGTATTACAATGCAATGTTTACAAGCTTTATACATTTCCTCAGTTTGAAACACTGAATGAGCTTTTACATAAAACATTTCAGTAAGTTGTACTATAGGCTTTCTTATTGCCTACCTTTTGATCATGTTCATTTCATACTATAGTAGTAAATCGAAATATATAATGGGTTCACTTGCTGCTTTAACTGAGGTGCTAAAGAGATCGCGCCTGAGCATTAAGTGATACTCTCCGCTCGCGCGATCCGGACGCATACACGGACCGTGTGGACGCGGGGTACTGGTGTTTATATTACCCAAAGTGTGCGCTTGTGGTCCGCATTAAAGAGCACCCAAACCGCATCATTTGAATTTCGTAGCATTTTAAAGCTGATACTCTGTTTATTAAAAAGTAAGACAGCACAAAGCTTTTTGCGATTACTGGATGGCAAGTGCGCTTCAAATAACAGGAAGTCCATGCATTAACAGAACACAGCATATAGACTAAGATCTCGATAAGAAGAAGCCATATTAGTAATGATTATAAATGAGAATTGTTGACGATATTGCCAGTATCCACAGAGCTGACAGCTTTACCTGTTGAAGTTTGTTCAAGTTGTGCACGAAATAGACACGGCTTTTCTGCACTTGCACTTTGGGGCTGTTTACACCTGGTCACTTCATGCATTTTTTCCTGATCGGATAGCTATCTGATCCTGAAAAGACCAGGTGTAAATGCCGTCCGAAACGCATTCGAGACGGATATAAATCCAATCGCTCGAACCACTTCAGGAGGTGGTCTGGGCGAAACCGGACAAGTGTAAATGCATCTGGTTGTTGAAACCACATATGGTAATTTTACTCCTCCCATAATATTAAAATAATAGACGTGTGAGAGCGTTTTATAGGCTATATGGCATGTTATAGTCAGATATGACAGCGCAATGCAACAAGCATCACCGCGGATGAGTAGCGGAGTATTTCTTCAGCAAGCGACGCGCAAACTGAATGAACCTGAAAGTAAGTCGCAGACGCTCAACACACAATCTTCTTCATTAAAAGTAGCGAGACTAGCCTATCTTTCCAGTGCTGATGCCGCGCGCTCTCTTGTTGCGGTCTCTGATATTGAAATTAGCTGATAATTAATAAAATGATCCATTGCTTTCATTGACGTGAACTCCGTTATATTTGCATATGAAGCGGGAATTGAAGAACGGATTTATATCCGTTTTGCGAAGACACATTTATGTGGCCAAGTGTAAATGGGGAAACGTTTTAACAAATCATATAGATATCCGATCAGAGAAAATGCATGAAGTGAGCAGGTGTAAACAGGCCCTTTCAGGTCTCTCTCACTGCGTTCAGCAGACTGTGTGCGGCAGAGACGAGGACTGTTTGAAACTCTTTCCAGTAAAACTTTGATGCGCATCGTCTTATGTAAGTTTAATACGTGAACATAACAAAAGATGTGAGCGCAAAACAATCGGGAAAAAAGTCCTTTCATGCAAATTATATATAGTCGCCAGTGGCGACCTCAGCAAAAACTTCACTCGCAAATTAATATTTTTGGTCGCAAATGCGACCATTTTAGTCGCAGTTTGGAGCCCTGCATTGGTGAACTGTTTATGAATTAAGCTTTGGTAAATCTGCTTGACCTTTAGAGATTGGGTAGAAAGAAACATTCAGTTCATTATAGTCAGGACACGAAGCATCTGAATTATCACTACAGTTTCTTGTTTGGAGCTTTGCAGGTAGTCATTTGTGTTTGTTTGATGTTGTGTTTACAGCAGGGAAACAGGTGCGCACAAAAGACAAAGAGGAGCGAGAAGATGAGAGAAGGAAGAGACCATGGCGGGAGGACAGTAAATCTCGACAAGATTACGAACGTGAGAAACGGAGGAGGGATCAAGCCAGAGCTCACTCCCGCCGAGAGAGGTCTCTCTCTCACACACACACACACAGACTCTCTCACACACAGACTCACACAATCTGTCAAAGTCAAAGATCAAAAATAAAGTAAAAACATGTTGTGAAAAGTCATTATCAAAATCAGTATTTAGTTTTTGCTGCTTAATATTTTTGTGGAAGTTGTGATGCACTAATTAAAAAGTTTGATATAAATATTTTTAATTAAAACAATTATTTTATTAAAATAAATGTAATAAGTAGAGCCCGACTGATATGGGTTTTTTGGGGCCAATTAGGGAGTAAAAAAAATCCGATATCGATATATCGGCCGATATTCTTTGTGTATTTTAAAGTACAGTACCAATTAAAAGTTAACACTTCCCATTCGTGTGTCCAAACTTCACTGATACTGCATATAGAATACAGTGTATACATAAACAGAATATATATATATATATATATATATATATATATATATATATATATATATATATATATATATATATATATATACACACACTCACCTAAAGGATTATTAGGAACACCATACTAATACTGTGTTTGACCCCCTTTCGCCTTCAGAACTGCCTTAATTCTACGTGGCATTGATTCAACAAGGTGCTGAAAGCATTCTTTAGAAATGTTGGCCCATATTGATAGGATAACATCTTGCAGTTGATGGAGATTTGTGGGATGCACATCCAGGGCACGAAGCTCCCGTTCCACCACATCCCAAAGATGCTCTATTGGGTTGAGATCTGGTGACTGTGGGGGCCATTTTAGTACAGTGAACTCATTGTCATGTTCAAGAAACCAATTTGAAATGATTCGAGCTTTGTGACATGGTGCATTATCCTGCTGGAAGTAGCTATCAGAGGATGGGTACATGGTGGTCATAAAGGGATGGACATGGTCAGAAACAATGCTCAGGTAGGTCGTGGCATTTAAACGATGCCCAATTGGCACTAAGGGGCCTAAAGTGTGCCAAGAAAACATCCCCCACACCATTACACCACCACCACCAGCCTGCACAGTGGTAACAAGGCATGATGGATCCATGTTCTCATTCTGTTTACGCCAAATTCTGACTCTACCATCTGAATGTCTCAACAGAAATCGAGACTCATCAGACCAGGCAACATTTTTCCAGTCTTCAACCGTCCAATTTTGGTGAGCTCGTGCAAATTGTAGCCTCTTTTTCCTATTTGTAGTGGAGATGAGTGGTACCCGGTGGGGTCTTCTGCTGTTGTAGCCCATCCGCCTTAAGGTTGTGTGTGTTGTGGCTTCACAAATGCTTTGCTGCATACCTCGGTTGTAACGAGTGGTTATTTCAGTCAAAGTTGCTCTTCTATCAGCTTGAATCAGTCGGCCCATTCTCCTCTGACCTCAGCATCAACAAGGCATTTTCACCCACAGGACTGCCGCATACTGGATGTTTTTCCCTTTTCACACCATTCTTTGTAAACCCTAGAAATGGTTGTGCATGAAAATCCCAGTAACTGAGCAGATTGTGAAATACTCAGACCGGCCCGTCTGGCACCAACAACCATGCCACGCTCAAAATGGCTTAAATCACCTTTCTTTCCCATTCTGACATTCAGTTTGGAGTTCAGGAGATTGTCTTGACCAGGACCACACCCCTAAATGCATTGAAGCAACTGCCATGTGATTGGTTGATTAGATAATTGCATTAATGAGAAATTGAACAGGTGTTCCTAATAATCCTTTAGAGGTGTGTGTGTGTGTATATATATATATATATATATATATATATATATATATATATATATATATATATATATATATATATATATATATATATATATATATATATATATATATATATATATATATATATATATATATATATATAAATAAATAAATAACTTGAATTAAGGGGAAGTCGTGGCCTAATGGTTAGAGAGTCAGACTCGTAATCCAAAGGTTGTGGGTTCGAGTCCCCGGCCGGCAGGGATTGTAGGTGGGGGGAGTGAATGTCCAGCGCTCTCTCCACCCTCAATACCACGACTGAGGTGCCCTTGAGCAAGGCACCGAACCCACAACTGCTCCCCGGGCGCTGCAGCATAAAATGGCTGCCCACTGCTCCGGGTGTGTGTTCACGGTGTGTGTGTGTGTTCACTGCTGTGTGTGTGTGTTCACTGCTGTTGAACACACACACACAGCAGTGTGTGTTCACTGCTGTGTGTGTGCACGTTGGATGGGTTAAATGCAGAGCACGAATTCCGAGTATGGGTCACCGTACTTGGCTGAATTTCACTTCACTTAAGAAAATAAACAAGGTAACTGTGTAGGGCAACAAGCTACTGCCAATCCAACAGGGGCAGGTTTATGCAGGAAGCACAGCTTCTCCAAATGTTAACATCTAAAATTAATATTTTTTTTCACAAATTCTGTGTTGTGTATTTTCTTGTAATCAAATCAACACACAGAACATGAGGATTCGTAACTAATCCTACTTGTCTTTTTGCAGTTTAATATTCACAGACACTATATCGCGATTTGATTTAAGTGCACTGACCTGTTTTTCATTTATTCATCACAAATATGACAGATTCCATGCACTAAATCACCATTCAACAGACTCAAGCTGTCTATGGGACTGCAGAAAGATACTAACTTTCAATCTGCTACGTTACTGACGGCATATTCGCTGATACCGATATATCTGTGACAGGCTCATATCGGCCGATAAAATTGGCAAAATGATATATCGGTCAGGCTCTAGTAATTAAAATAAAATGTATAAATACTTTTATTCAGCGAGGAAGTATTAATCTCATCAAAAGTGACCGTACAGATATTTATAATGCTACAGAAGATTTTTCAAATAAATGCTGTTCTTTTGAACGTCTATTCATCTGTGAATCCTGAAATAAAATATCACAGTTTCTACAAAAAGTATTGTGCAGCACAACCGTTTTCAACATTGATAATCAGAGATGTTTCTTGAGCAGCAAATCAGTATATTAGAATGATTTAAAGTCAGATATGAATGTTTAAAGTCAGAAAGCTTGTTTTGCTGATTTGTCAGTCAGCGGGGGTGTGAAGCGTCTGGCTTCATGTGAAGGTCTTTAGCCTGATGACAGGAGCACGGCCTGTCCTGACTTCTGTGTGTTCGTGTGAAATCTGCAGGGATCGACTGGAGCAGCTGGAGCGTCAGCGTGAAAGAGAGCGCAAGCTCCGTGAGCAGCAGCAGAAAGAGCAGAGAGAGCAACGCGAGCTGAAGGAGAGAGAGAGGAGAGCAGAGGAGCACCGCAAAGATAGAGACCCCCGCAGGGAAGGTACGTCAACAGCACATATATACCCCCCAAAATAAAAGTTCAGTGTAACTTCAAGAAATTATGACTGAAATCATATGTGTATATATAGAGAGAGAGAGAGAGAGGGTTGTGTGGGTCTAGTCAACTAAACGGTACAGCTCCTACTAGTCGACACTGAAAACAATAGTGGATTACATGAGAGAGAAAAAAAAAATATTTTATCGTTCAAATTACCATAATTGTAACGTAACATTTAAAACGTTTTAATTAAATTAAAATAAAACTTTTGAAAAAGAATGCATATCAAAATATTTAAATATATATATATTTTTTTTAAAGCGTATCTGGGTGGAAACTACATTTTTACCTCAGACCTCGCATGTGTTTTCTTCATGTCAGTTGCGGCGAGCTCAAAAT
Organism: Barbus barbus; assembly: GCF_936440315.1. Classification (NCBI taxonomy): domain Eukaryota; kingdom Metazoa; phylum Chordata; class Actinopteri; order Cypriniformes; family Cyprinidae; genus Barbus; species Barbus barbus. The sequence continues at coordinate 1,576,605 of NC_136757.1, forward strand.
GACCACGCGAAAGACCAGTAAGGTGTGGGATTATTTTTTTTGAAGAGTTGTGTGTAAACTGTGTAATGTCAGATTGACTTACAATAACTATACTGAAGCGATGTGTAATCATATTCAATACAGGTACGTATGCATTAACTTGGAGGCTAACCAAAGCCAGCAAATGTCAATCATGTCATACACTACAACCGTGATCCCATCCGCGCCATCTATTCCTCTAAACGAAGACCCACTTCGGTGGTGGTGTGGGATTTACAGGCTCTTTTCGAAACGGTCTGCTTGTTATCTCTCTGCGTGCCTGTGACTTCAGTTCCTGCCCAGTGCATTATTTTTTTTTTTTTCACGTGCAAAATCGCCTAGTCCCGTCTTTCGCCAGACCACTTTAATATGTTAAATTCACTGAACAAATGAGCATGGTCTGGGTGCATGGTCACAGAAGTAAATTTTTTGAAAGCCATTTTAATGCTATTCCTTGATAAACTTTCCTATTGTTTTTGACTTTTGCTTTTGTGTTTTAATATGTTGGCCTACGTTATATGAAAATGAAGAAATCTGTCAGTCTGTTGACTTGATTTTCCATTTCTGCACTGTTCCTGCCGATCAGGTGATGGAGATTTACTACTGATCACAGAACCAGCTTTAGTGACCAGATGCACATGACAGTCACATGCGATTTATATAATATGTGCTATTGTAATAGCAATAATATAGTTTTAGAGAATTTGCACAATTTAAACCATAAACTTCTGATGTGCTGGCACTATTTACTAAAAATATAAGAAATGTAAAATTTTCATGTAATTAAATTGTTTGTCTTATGCCTTTATTTGATTGCCACTGTTTTTGGAATAAATTTATATTAAATCCTAAATGTCAGATTAAAACAGTATTTATGAAAAATGTAATATTTCACAGGCCCTGTTGTTGTAAACGTTTTATGAATCAATCGATATCCTTTTTGATCATTTACATTTAATTAAACCATTAAAAATGGAATCCAGAACAAACAAACAAAACAGGGCCCTAAGGTTCCGCAGGACTAATGTACCGCTGTCTGTGTTTCAGGGCCTGTGTCTCATTACAGAGGACCTCCTGCAGACGAGTATGCAGATAAAGGGCGCTCGCGTCACCGCAGTCGCAGTCGCAGCCCTGCTCGCCAGCAGAGAGAGCCCAAAGCAGAGAGCAGCGAACAACGCCGAGCAGGTTACACACTCAGTCCTCTTCTACATACCCCAGCACTACACTTCACGTCTAAAACATCTGCGTGATTTCCGAGTTGAACTGCCGTCTCACAGCCAATAGACTGTCATCAGCTTTCATTGCATATCCTGAGGAGAAATTCTGCATTAGGGCTGGGTATCGATTCACATGTCCCGATTCAGTTCGATTCTTGATTTTTATTTTTATTTTTTTTTCATTACATTCAGTGAATATAGTTTTAATACAAATGCTATTGATGTTTACTGTTAATTTTTTTGAAATATCAGTTTACAAAGGGTAAATTTAATAGTTAAAGTCCTTTCCTTTCCTTAAAACCACTGACCTGTATTTTAAACCTATGCTTTGATTTGTATAGGGTCCTATTATGTTTTTTTTTTTTTAAACGATAATAAGGCCCCGTGAAATGTTTTTCTTAACTTTTTTTTCCTAATCAAATGAAAATTAAACCCTTTTCATTTTTGGTTTGTTAAAATTAAAATAAAATAAAAAAAATCTTTAACTTTTTTTATTATTATTAATTATTATTAGTAGTAATAGTATTGTTACATTGAGTCTTAAGACTGCACAATATATTTCTGTCAGTTTCTTCATGTTAAACCAAACTTTTATTTTGACGGGTTGCCATGAAGAACTTGCAGCTGCTGTGAATGGGATATGACAGTAGTTGATGGTAGAAATGACTCTCAGAGCAGCTGGAGATGATATTTGTGTTCATATTGTCATATAGTGAGACTGCAGAGGCTGAAAACAGCGCTTTAATATGCGTGTACTATCAAAAATTCATTCACTCATTGTGGAACTCTTGGTGCCCTATGCGTGATGTCAAATGCTTCCACAGATTTGTAGCATTTCACCTGAGCATTGCACATCCTGCATGTTGCTTTGTTTGTGGCTCTCATCAACAGTATCTCCGCCATAAGCACTAAATGAATGACAGGCTTTGTTGTAACATCATGCAAGGTAAATAAGAGGGTGACATCTAGTGGAGAAGACTAATAAGATTCACGTTAATCAGATCTTGTTAAATGTTTGCTGAAATAAATACTGGGAATCGATTCACGGCTTTTGAAAATCGATATCGAATCGACATCATTTTAAAAAATGATTAATCAAAAAATCTATTTTTTTACTCAGCCCTATTCTGCATGTCACATTTATTTGGAAGGCACATTTCCGAAAAACATTTACAGAACATTCATGTTTAAATGTTACAGAGTCGACTCATTGTGCTTGTGTTTGCAGTGCGGGAGGTTAAGATGGATGATAAAAACCCCCTGTCTGAGCTACAGGACATCAGTGACAGTGAGAGGAAGACCAGCACACCAGAGTCATCAATCGGTACATCTCTCTCTCTCTCTGTGTGTGTGTGTGTGTGTGTGTGTGAGAAAGAGAGATGCAGGTTGACTCTGTGTTTGTTTTGCCAGGCTCTGGGTCTGAGGATGAAGAAGGTGAGGAGAATGATGAAGAAGAGTCCAGCAGTCAGAGTGAAGGAGATGAAGAGGGCGAGTCAGGATCAGACTCTGAGGGGTCAGAACACAGCGAAGGTTAGCACACACACACACACACACACTCTTCTGCTATAGGTCAGTCTGTTGTTGTTTTTATGTTTGTCTCCTGAGTTTTTGTGCAATGAAACGTCCAACAACAGTGTCTTGCCATATCTGGTTATATATATAAAAAGGCTTCAAATCATGGAATGACCAGTGTTACGTTCTAGACAGGGCACCATTATTTCTCTAGTGCTTTATAGTGTCAAAGCAGCTTCACATGGATAAACAGGAAAACAACAGAATAAATGATGCAAACCTAATCAAATTCTGCTGTAAAGCAGCTCTAACAAGACCGTAATGTCAATGTTCAGCTCCAGTCAGTTCGTGTTGATTCAGGTCAGTTCAATAACAGTTCTCAGGACTGGTTCTCTGGTCTAAGCAAACAAACACAGGGTTGTTTATGACGCTGTATCGTAAGTTGTAGTCTGTCCAGCAGCTTGAATCATGAGGTAGAGCTGCCGTTTAGCCAGTAGCAGACGACAATGAACCAAAAGACACAGAGCCAGTGGTTCAATTAAGTCCTCCTTTTACTCTCAGAAACTTCAATAACACAAAATAGAGCACAAGCACCAGCACGACTTCACAACAGATGCACATGATATTTAACACCACAGAATGCAATTGGTTAACAACCACAACAACCAGTCTCATCCGGCTGCCTTAGTATGAACTGGACAGAAGGGAACTTCTGCAGTGCTGTTGGGAATGATATTTGATTTCCATTGTGTTCGGCTGTTATTTCAGCTGAAGGTGGCTGATTTGAGTAATAAATGTATTTTCTTTTTAAATCCAGTAGTATATATTTATTGGTTATCCATGCAAATCAGGGTCAGAAATGTACAGGTGCTTCAAGGGATCCCTGGGTATTAAGATGTATAGCTTAATATAACATAAATTATGTCTCTTATTTAAATATGTAGTTAGAAAACCCATGAAAGATGTGGTGTTTTAAAAAAAAAAAACGACATAGTTTTTGGACCATGGGGGGGGTGCCATTATTTTATGTGCACAGTACATTCTGCGTTGATGTCAAATGTTTGCAAATGGTTGAGCTACTGGAGCTTATGTCTATAGTCTTTGGCTTTTTACCGCAACACAACTCAGAAAATAAAATACTGATACCATACCACATTGTGTGGCTTTTGGTTGTAATTTTCAGTCGAAGGCAACAAAAGAAGCAATGTAAGACTTCGCTGCTTTCCTAGCGATAAGAAGAGGAGAAAAGAATGTCAAGATGCCTGTGGACGAATAAAACTTCCTAAAGACCTGCTGCTTTTTTCTCTCCACTTTAGCCCTGATGCCTTTGAGTCTTTTAGTAGACCACAGCTACTGAAAGAGCTTACAAACGGCTGCGACAAAAAACGCTAGATGCCATCTGTTAGGATGTAAACATGCCGACACTGTCACGCGGCCGCTAGAGGAGTTTCTCAGCGTGGATTTCCCTCGAGATCCAGAGGCGTTTAGACTCCTTGTGGGGAAAAATCGATGGTACAGCATTTGGTTTAAACCTATAGCATGTCCATTGCCACCTGTAAGCTCTTTCAGTAGCTGTGGTCATCATATCAGTATTTTATTTTCCGTGTTGCCTTTTCCGAGATTTGTTGTGGTAAAAATAGCAGCAGGTAGCGCTAGTAGCTCATCAAGTGCAACCATTTTATGTCATCAGAAGAATGGCGCCCCCATAGTCCAAAATATGTATAAAACGATGTGATTTAAAAAAAAATGATATAAGGTAAACGTATTAAGCTCACCAAAATCTACATTGAGTCATTTTTAGTGCACAAGATATTGGTTTCAGTACAAAAAGTTGTTAAAATAAAATATTAATATCTCACACACAAATATTTAATTTTATTTTAAATGACAAAAGCATTTCAATTACGATATACATCATTGAATTCAAAAAGTCTGGCTGTGCTTATTTCTGTACCCTTTAAGCACACCCCTGTTCCCATTAAGCTCACATCATGTTTTATTAAAAATTCTTGTTTATTTTAAAGGGGTCATATAATGCCCATAAACTAAAAGTTAAATTATAGTTAAGTCGATATTATTTTTTAGGGTCTTAATGAAAAGTCTGCAACACCGTTTGATTTAAAAATTTTCATTGGTAGTGTAAAAAATACCTTTTTTACCGTGTCAAAAACAGCTCTTGGCAGAGCAAGCCGTATTGTGTCATTCTCCTTTAAATGTTAATGAGCTCTGCTGACTCTGCCCCTCTCTTCCGAGCCGCTGGCTCGATTTGAGAACGGGGTAAAGATTTTAGTAGATTAAAAAAAAACACTGGGTGGATTTTTATCATTATAGGGTGGTTGTGTACACACACTGCCAACACACATTTCAGTTCAAACTACTTGTAAGAGTGCATGTAGCATTATATGACCCCTTTTAAGGGAAATTTTGAAAATAATTGTAAACTTTTTTTGAAGGTACGAAGTCAATCACAAAAAAACAGAACACTAGAATCAAGCAACAAGGCACTCAAGTCGATCAGTTATATATTCATAATGAAGTGTCATTAAGCACATATCAACATCTAGACTAACACATTAAAAAATCGAATAAAACAAACCAATAAAACATTGAATTCATGGGATGAACACAGAAACTAGCCTCATTATGAAACCTCTTTTTAAATGGATGTCAGCTTATCTATAGTCTCTTAAATCTGGAGATCACTGCATGATTTCTGCTCTGATTTTCCACAGATTTACAGTCTGGAGAAGATGATGCTAGTTGCCAAAGATCAGAGTCAGTCTGCAGATTTGAGTCACAGAATCAATAGAAAACCAATTAACTTAAATTAAAGTGACAACCATCAGTTAATATTTAAAGTCTGTTTGTGAAGTATTTATATAGATGTTCAATGTGGAAGAGCTTAAAGAGAGCACACTGAGCTTAATGGGAGCAGCAACAATTATTCATAAATTTCATGTAATTTATTAAAATGACAGGATTTTGCTAAATAAATAGTCTAGGCCATGTATTAAGTTCATATTTTAATATGAACAACTATTATTAACATCTATGAAAGTATGAAATACTTTTTTATTGATGTCACACTGAAGCTGTGATTTTCATAGTGTCCTTTAAGCTCTCCTTACAATAATATGAAATCTTTAAAAATTACAGTACTGTAAAACCACAGACCAGCAATAAACTGATTATAATATTATGGATGTAAAAGTACAAGCCAGTAATGCCTGTGAAGTAATATGTTAGTTTAGCACACAATCTAATACAGCTAGTCCGCTAACTGTGTTCTGTAGCATCTGCGCTATGTTGCTAAAACTATCTTTTGGATCTAATGCAATTATTTCCCACATCCAAGGAAATAATACAATAAGTAGTGAAACTTACCCAAAATAAATTCACAAACATCTAAAAAATGCACATTTAAGGGGCTCCTCTTTTGGTGAGAGTTTTTAGACAGCTTTCAAAATGTCCGCCATACAGTGTGAACACATGGAGACTAGCGATCGACCGATATATCGATTTACCGATATTTAAGCATTTTTCCATAATCGAATATCGGTTTTGTAATATCGGATTCCCCGATAAACACATTCCATTTTCCGGTTTTATTTTGTAGAAAACATGGAAACCCCAAAGATGCTTTAATATGTTATGCATTTTATTAGACCAGTGATGAACGCACAGAGTAGCATTATAACAGAACTTTCAACATACTCTTTAAAATTCAACACATCTGGTATGATAAAATAGCATAGTTTTACCTCACACGCATGACCGGAAGCAGAAGCGGTCGACTGTGGCATAATGAAAGCTCTGCTGCTTTCGTGCCGTGTATCGCGCTCGTCCTTCATTATCAATTGCTCCAGCGGCCTCGTTTCGCTTTCACGACTTTCAGCCCCACCCTGCTTTATACTACAGTGACCTTAAGTCTTTAATGCATTAGCTCATCAATGGACATGATTGCATCGGCTGTGGGGATGAAGACAACCAGTCCCATGATTCCACACTCAAATCACGGCGGCGTCAATATACCCCTTCGTTTCTCTGTTTGTTTTGAATATGCGCCCTCTAGCGGCGAAAACTTACATATTGTGCCTTTAATGTTTGCCTACAAAACCACCGCTGGCTCTGCACCCCTTTACCTAAATTCATTACTTCAGACTTATGTGCCTCTAGAAGCTTGCGTTCTGAAAGTGAACGTCGCTTTATTGTTCATCCTAAAGTCACTTTCACAGACTTTTACATTAACTGTTCCCACCTGGTGGAATAACCACCCTACTCAATCCCAGTCCTGAAGTCATCTTCAAGAATTGGCTAAAAACACATCTCTTCACATCTCTTGACACTAGCATTCTCTATTTTATATATTTATAACCTTGCTACATGTACTGCGTTAGGCTAACCTAGACTTGTCATACAGCACTTGCATATTACTGCTCTGTGTTGTTTTTGGCGTTTTATGCCTGCTCTTTTGTTAGGTTTTGATTGCTTCTGTTATCCACATTTGTAAGTCGCTTTGGATAAAAATATCTGCCAAACGAGTAAAATGCCCCCCAGATTCAAGATATGGGCCAAAAAATGCCTTTGCACAATTAAACTGAATCTGCTATGGCTGTTGTGGTTCAAGTGAAATGTGAAAGTGAGCGAATAGTGATTGTGGCATTACCTCTAGATCTTCTCACATGGAATTGTGAGGATTTATGCATCGTTTATTTGCACTGTTGAGCATCACACTTGTATTTATTAAGTGCATGAATTATGTAATTATTGTGTTCGCATTTTATCTTGCTTAGGTGCCGTGAGTGATGAAGAACAGTCAGATGAGGAGGAAGAGGACAGAGAGAATGGAAACCACATTCCTCCCAGTGAGCATTTGCTTTGATATGATATTTTAGTGTTGTCAAATATCTTTCACATTAGTCTGGGTGTGTTGTGTCGTGTTGTTGTGACAGTTCCAGAGTCCCGGTTTGATCATGACTCCGAGGTGAGCGGTGAGGAAGAGGAAGAAGAGGCAGCTGAGGAGGCAGGAGACATCACCCCACAGTCTCCCTCTCATTCAGCCACTCCAGAAGAAAACTTCATCCCCGAATCACCGCCTATCTCGCCCGTAGAGCTGAAGAAAGAGCTGCCCAAATACCTGCCGGCTTTACAGGTACACACGCTCACGTACACCTGTCTGCTTACTAGGGGTACAACAATACAGTTAGTCCACGGTTCAATACGTACCTCGGTTTTTAATCACGGTTTTCAGTTCGGCTCTGATAGCTTGGGAGTGTTTTTTGCAACAAATTAACAACAAAAAACGCCTGTTAACCTCTGTACACTGGAAAAAGTGTGGATTATGTCTGCTTAAAAAAAAAAAAAAAAAAGAACTCAAAAGAAATGTTAAGATTCTTACCCAAAATAGGATGGATCGGCCATTAAGCGCTTTAAACATATGTAATGTTTCATTCTTACTGGATGCCAGAGGGCGCTCTCGTGCGGAAAATCCACACATGCATCAGAGAAGTAACACTGATGACTTTCCAGGAAATCCATAATATGGATAAAGACATCACTATTGCTGTAACTGGATAAAAAGAAGATATAATGTTAAAGGTTTGGAATGATGAAATGTAAGGACAATAAACACTCGCCTGCGACAATATATGGTTTACCGGTGTTCTTCAAGCCATCTCTGGTGTTTTCATAATGATTAATATATTTGTAAGCCATTTCTAATCGACATAGCCTTTATTACAAGATAAAATATATTTTCTGCCTCATTCTGTGATAAGAAGCCACATCAGTTCACAAAAGGAAGTTATTTCAAACACTCGACTAATGTTGTGAAGTAAAAACATTATAATGTTCTCTATTGTTGGACAACAGGTTTAGAAAGGCTTATCATTTCATGTCATTACAAGGGAAGATGCTCATCATCTCCTCATCTCAGCACGTGAACTCATGGACACACACACACACACACACAGCCAGTTCTGAGAGAAATAAAACACACGGATATTTAAACGCAAAACCGGAAAACTGCAATTCACAAGCTTGTATTGAACCGTGGATGTTGTACCGAATGGTTCAATATTGAGAATTGTGGCATCTCTACTGCTTACACAATCAGTCCAGTGCAGGTGTGTGTGACCTGATGTCCCGCTGTGTGTAGGGCTGCCGGAGCGTAGAGGAGTTCCAGTGCTTGAACCGCATTGAAGAAGGCACTTACGGCGTCGTCTACAGAGCCAAAGACAAGAAGACGGATGAAATCGTGGCCCTGAAACGACTGAAGATGGAGAAAGAGAAGGAGGGCTTTCCCATCACCTCCCTCAGAGAGATCAACACCATCCTGAAGGCCCAGCACCCCAACATCGTCACCGTCCGGGTCAGAAACACTCCAGCTTCTACTGTAAACCCACAGATGTGTAAAAATGTCCGGTCAGGGTTTCCGCAAAGTTTTAATTTGCCCTTCCACAATTTAAGGCCTTGGAGCAGAAAGTCTGAAATTCATAAAGTCAGGGCATTAAATGTTGCATGCATTGCAAGCATGATTATTTCAAAAGTGAGTTTATGCTTTAAACGAGTACAAATATCTGTCAGTGAGGTATTTTGAAAATTTCCCTTTTGAATTAAGTACATTTTTCTAAACCATTGGCAGATATTAATAAAAATAATTTTATCAGTTTCTCAGAAAACAAGACATGTCCTTTTGCTTCTCAAGTAAATGTGTCTTGATTTAATTTGCACTGCATGCAACATGCAACTTTTGGAAAATAATACATTTTTAATTAAGTAATGGAGATCTGTTGTAAGTTGTGCTTTCATTGCTAAACCATTTACATTTAGAGACCATATTGATTATTGTATTCCCTTCAGTTTATTCCATACATTTTTCTTGATTTGATCTTAAAATCTTAAATTCATAAAACCTTCTGAAACCCTGACAATGTGCATTTCACTTTTGGTGGGTTTAATTATTTTAGATGTTATCCTGTTAAAATGAACAGGATTTTTAATAGATTTCCATAAAGGTGTGTTTCGGGTGTCGCTGAATCTCTCCTACATGTGCTTTCTGCCTGCTGTAGGAGATCGTCGTGGGCAGTAATATGGATAAAATCTACATTGTGATGAATTACGTGGAGCATGATCTGAAGAGTCTAATGGAGACCATGAAACAGCCCTTCCTGCCCGGTACGACCCTGGCGGCACTAAAGCATACCGAATTATTCACCCTTGCCATAATGAGGTGCTTCACTCGCATCTCTTCTGTTTCCTGCGCAGGTGAAGTCAAAACGCTGATGATCCAGCTGCTGAGAGGTGTCCGTCATCTCCATGACAACTGGATCCTTCATCGTGACCTTAAGACCTCCAACCTGCTGCTGAGTCACAAAGGCATCCTAAAGGTCAGTCATCGTCCGCTGAATTCACGGGTTACACATAACAGCTTGTTTGTATAATCAGCTGTGCAGTGTGTTATATGTGTAGCGACAGATCGACACGTGTCATAATCTGAAAACCATGCCCACCGTGGGGAAAAACCATCCAATGCTCTCCATTGACTTTGTATTGTGGGAAGCTGCATCCTTGTCATTTCTGACTTATAACAAAAAACAGAACAATGTCTAAAAGCTGCTGTGTGACCAGGTTTACAGTAAACAAGCTAAAAAAAACAGAACTACGTTTTATAAGCTGTTGACCCAAAAATCGAGCGTTTAAGGACACAAAAATTTGATCGCAACGTGTCATATTGTCGGAGAACTACACCCACTGGAGAAAAACGTCATCGGCGACAGGAAACATTCATTATTTTTAATCATGTCAAAGGATTATTTGACCACCCAATGTGAACCTAAGAGGAGATATATTGAGAAACTAAATTTGATTAGTCCATGTCAGTACTCCTTGTCCTTACCTTCCTTTTGTTAGAGAAATTATCTAACTGAATGGCCTAAAGTGAAATACCCTGACATTTACAACTATTTATGTCCTAAAACACTTGTTTTTTGGGTTGACAGCTTATAAAAACATAGTTCTGGGTTTTTTAGCTTGTTTACTGTACACAGTTCTCGTCACACAGTTCTGTTGTTGTTATAAGTCAGAAATGACAATGAGGCAGCTTCCCGCAATAGTCAATGGAGAGCATTGGATTATGCCCCCCCCCCGTGTGGGCGTGGCCTAAGTGCGCTCTGTCTCTATTGCTGTACTAGTAGTGTTCTTTGTGTGATTTGGAATATTAACTAAGAAGTGACTGTTTTGCAGATTGGAGACTTTGGTTTGGCTCGAGAGTACGGCTCTCCTCTCAAGCCCTACACACCTGTGGTGGTCACACTGTGGTACCGCTCACCTGATCTGCTGCTGGGGGCAAAGGTCAGTGGACAACACTGGTATGATGTTTGTGGAGCCAATGTTCAGGCACTCAAAAATAATCATTCTGAAGAAGTGTTCATTTGTGTACAGTTTAGGGGTGTGCGATATATCATCTATGATAATATATGATAATAATTAACAATGTGCGATCTAACATTTATCAAATATATTGCAAAAACACACCCAGAGTGTGCGCACATACACATGATATAGGTTAGACTACTGCATTCAGAGTTCATGCATTCACTGTGTGATTCAGTCTATTAAAATACTCAAATTCAAGATATGGGGCAAAAATGCACTCGTATGACTTATGTCTTTTATATTTATATCATCTAATATAGTTATCACACAGAGTGCAATTTTTCTCCAAATATCAGCACAATTGCAAATGTGATATTGATTTTATACAACAGTTTAAAAAAAAAAGGTAATGTGAAGCGACAAATTCCTGTTTTTGCTGCATTTCACCAATGAAAAGTTTCAAACACAGCCACAGCAGAACTGTTTTGCATCTCTGAGCAGCACATGATAGTGATTCGTTACTGAATTGATCAGCCGTTTGAATCAGTTGAATGAATGACTCATTGACAAAACAATTGGCCTTATAAATGTTAAAATGCCCATAAAAGGTAAAAATCTATTTAAACTAGTTGGAAAAGTGAATTTCTGATACTCCTGCAAACAAATCGCCACACTGAATATGAAGAATAGCCAGAGCTTTGGGAGTCAGCTGTCCACGGCAGTCCTTTTAAATTACCTGCACAATAACGCACTCAGCAAAATATTGCCAAAATTTCAGAAAATATAGTTAACATTTTTATCATCGCACACCCTTACTACAGGTAGCAAATATTGGGTTCCCACTATTTTTTTGTTCCGATTTTTAACAAAAACTGTCCTGATCAGGATTTTTGTGCCCCTGATCCCAGTAATTGAATATTAAGTATCTACTGATACAGAGTCCCGATCTGATACTTGTATATCCCTATAGGAATGATGTTTGGTGCACATTCCAAGTACATTAGTGTATGTATGTATGCATGTATGTATATATATATATGTATATATATATATATATATATATATATATATATATATATATATATATATATATATATATATATATATATATATATATATATATATATATATATATATATATATTAGTAATATGTAATTATAAAACACTCTTTCTATGCACACACTATATAAAGACATTGGTAGATGTAAACATGTTACAGTGGTGGACATTGCTAACAGACTGTCGTCACAATTATGAATATGGGACTGCTGATATAAAATTCTTGTTTTTTTTATGTACAATAAGCAGAATAATTACAACATAAGGTTAGAAAGCATGAAGCTTGTGGTGTCAGAATGCCAGTCTATCAGTCAAATCCGAAGCCGCCTATAGCAACGCATTGACAACGACGTCTCTGATGGCAGATGAAAGAAAAGGATAAATGAATGAGATCATTACAAAAGTGTGCATCAAATACACTGAACACAGAAGCTCAAACGTGTGATGCGCTACAACAAGCATCTGCTAAATGTCAATGTCAAACTGGTGATAATGGTGGACGGTTGATCTTGCTCACGCTCTGAAGTTGTTGCACACTGGGCTGTCGATAAACTAGTGTTTTGCAGTCATGTCAGCTCCTGTTTCTTCCTCAGGAATACTCCACAGCTGTGGACATGTGGTCGGTCGGCTGTATATTTGGAGAGCTCCTCACACAGAAACCGTTATTCCCTGGCAAATCGGAGATTGATCAAATCAACAAAGTTTTTAAGGTATGCTTCATCACATCCTGAATGTCTTGTCAAATTAACTTTTTTTTATTTTTATTATTGATTCTGATAAGCAATATTATCAGCTCATCAGGAGGAATCACTTCATAAGGCCATTACTCATTTACAGATCTTTCCATAGTTTTTGGAGCAGAAATATCAGCCCATGTATCTATTCCATTATAGCTGCAAACACAAAATGCTGTCCGTCTTACGTAGTATGCCATATATCGGATTAGTGCAGCCCAGACCTACTATGTTTAATGGGTGCCCAGATGGTGCAGTATATACAGTTATTGAATGCTTGAACCTAAGAGTGAATTCATTTTAAAGTCACATTAAAGTGAGTTTAGCTGAATGAAGATGGATAATCGATGTCTGTCAGTGAGGATTGTGGTGGCGACCCAGTTTTGACCTGATTATAAGAGCCAGCACTAGCATGAACCTATGGGACTGTGGCAAGTCGTGGCCTAATGGTTAGAGAGTCGGACTCGTAATCAAAACGTGGCGGGCACCGAACCCCCAACTGCTCCCCGGGCGCCGCAGCATAAATGGCTGCCCACTGCTCTGGGTGTGTGTTCATGAGAATTTTTTTAGAAAAAAAAAAACTCTTAGTTTTAATATGAATAACTAAACCTGGCTCTCACCAGGAACATAGCCATAGAAGCTGACATGGTGTTAAAAAAGAGAAAACGATTATGAAATTATGCTAAATGATATCCAACCTAATAGGGTGCTTTTACACTAGCACAAAAAAATATTTTTATTTTTTTACTCGCATGATCAGATATTGTAGCTAAGCCTCAAGCATCGACGACAGATCGCTGTTTTTCGATGGAAAGCTTATAAGGAATGTATTTGCTACATTTGTGTAAGCAGTACACATCCAAACACGCAGAGTAAAAAAGCAGTACGTACCTTTATCATTGTAATAACGAGCCACAAACGCGTCCACTGCTGAAATCCCAGTTTAGTTAGAGAGGTAAGGGTCCACAGAACAACATCCCAGCGAGCACTTTTAGTCCAGCGAAACAATAACGCTGTAATAAGGATGAATATTCCTTTGTTTACGTTTCATTTCTTCAGAGAGTTATTGTTCGCGTCCGTTATGGAATAAATTACGCTCAAAAACAGCGTCTTGGTGGTAAAAAAACAACCCGGTGTTGCAGCATACGGTTTTACAAACAGAATGAGACCGTCTACGGAAAAAAAGTCTCAGAAAAGCAGAATATAGATTATTTGAATTTGGCGCTCCCTCCAGCCAGCCATGACGCACGCTGTGACACGCACGCTGTCATCTGAGCGGGGCATAACTTAGCGATCTGCTTTATCCATAAAAAAACTGTTTTTTTTTCTTCTACATTTTTTTTATATATGTGTGTGTGTGTTGTGTGGGGAATGTGGCCGTGTCTGCATGATTATCATCTGTATGGACGGACATCAGCGTGTTTATTAGCGACTCTATGACGGCTATTATTGTGATTCATTTATAGAGACGGGTAATTCACATGAGTCTCTTGCTCAGATTCTTTCAAATAAATTAATCTCACTACATTAATTTATTTCACTACAGAATTCTGTTATTCTATTATAGATTTTTTGATTGCTTCCATTGTCCTCATTTGTAAGTCGCTTTAGATCTACTAAATGTTGAGGTAAATTCTAGATCTAATAACCTGTAGGTTCAAATAACACCTAATTTTGTGCTCCACGCTTGAATGACAGCTTTAACTTGTCCATGCTGGTCAGTGATGACTGTATAAGTGAGAGAATCACAGCTGGTGTGCGTCAAAGGATCATCCACTGGGTATTATGTAGGGCTGTCGATTTTAGTCGACGACACGATTTTTAAAAATCGTCGACTTCATTTTGCTGGCATCGACTAACCGGCAAAATACCGGAAGTGGCGCATTTCACGGACGAGAATCCATAAAACACATTATTAGACTATTTTCCAAGGCTGCATGATATATTAAACCCATTTAAAAATCATAATTAAGCAGAATTGTGAATTCACAAACGCTATGATTTAATAATTATGCGATGCAGTTTAATTATGTCCATGCGTGTAGGTTAAGCTCGTGCGTCTCACAGCGGCTCCGTTCACAGCGGCTCCACAGAAACTGTTATTATTTACATGTGGAGCGACTCAAACTCATCTCTGCATGCTGTTCTGAGTTTGGGTTTATTATAACCTTCATCTGAGAACGCAGCGCGCGCCATTTGATCAGATTTGTGAGGTAAATCATATATAAATCTACACAAACACAGGAGAATACATCACTGTTTCAAAATAAAAGCTGAGACCCTCACTCTGAGTTACACGGATAGATGTCCACATGTTCATTTAATTACAGCAGCTATAGCATTTCTGTCCTAAAGAAATGGCCAAATATTAAAGATTAAGAGTACGTTTGAATTAAATAGTGCTTGGTCAATATTAAACAGTAATGTGTAAAAATAATCATCCGGCCGTCGGCGCTCCTGCAGGTCTTTGTTGTGATGCGTAATCTACATTAGCTCTATTGTTTATAATATATTATGTATTTTAACAGTTTTGTTCAATAAAACCATATGATTTCTTGCTTTTGATACTTTATTTGAACTAATTATTATTGCATCATTGCTATTATATATGTACTTTAAGCCATTTTAAAAGCTATTGTTCTTCTATTTTTATTACCACAAAAAAAATTATAATTATTGGGCCCTATGAAATCCGTTTTATTTCCAAATTATTTTTTTTTCCATTTTTCTATACTCTGTTTTAATGGTTGAATTAAATTTTATTAATCAAAAAGCCGGAGTTTTTCAGTTTTATCTGTACAAAATACTGTTTTCCATATTTTCTGGATTCCATTTGAATTGTTCCATTAAATTTTAATAATAAAAATCAACTCCAATTAATTGGTTCTATAAATATAAAAAAATGTAAAAAAATAAATATATATATTTATTATTTTATTTATTACATTGAATTAAATTTATTAATCAAAAAGCCGGTCTAATTAATTGAGTTTTTCAGTTTTATCTGTAGCCAATTCTGTTTTCCATTATTTTCTGGATTCCATTTGAATGGTTCCATTAAATTTTAATAATAAAAAGCATCTCCAATTAATTGGTTCTATAAATATAAAAAATAAATGAATAAATAAATATATATATTTATTTTATTTATTTTCAGAAATACTGCACATTTACTTTTTTCACCTACATAAATTCTGGTAAATACTCCTTTTAAAAGGTGTTTTTTGATGATAATGTTGTTATTATTATTAGACTAGAACAGGTGGATATGATGTCATTCTCTCACTATAATACTGAACTGATTTCAGTGATTATGAGATGGACACCTGCTTCTTCTTGCACTCTGTTACACTTCACTTTTGCTTTAAAAAAGGATTTCATAGAAATTTGGATTTCATTTGGTTTAATACAACATTTTAAAGTAAAATTTAGTTGTTTTTTTTGTGTGGGAAATCAATCGTTTAGATTAATCGATAAATTAGTCAATAGATTAATCGAAATAAAAAAAGTCGTTAGTGGCAACCCTAGTATTATGTAAACTTATTTAATAAAATCATTGTAGCTTGGGTGGGGATTCATGTAAAGAACAGTTGGTCAAGTGTTTTCTTCTCTAAAAAGGGCCAAAACACATTAAGGCTAATTCACACCGCACAGACAAACGCCAGCAAACTAGTCTGTTAGAGTTGGTTGGATCAGTGTGTTACCCCTGTTGGGGTTGGTTGGAGTTTTTCACCCGACTGAGCATGCTTATAGAGTTGGTCGGTGTCTGCTGGAGCAGTGTGAACACAAGTTATTTTTCATAAGAGGCCAGCTTGTTTGTTGGAGTTTGTCTGTGCGGTGTGAATTGGCCTCAAGATGGACTTCCAATTGCAATGCCATAGTTTACTGTAGGTTTACAGTACTGCTTATGAAGCTTTGCTGAAACATAATTATAGGAAGAGGCGTTAAATTTCCAGCACATGCTGTAAGTGTTTGATCAGTAACAACAGACTGGGCCCGCTGACCAATCAGAGCAGAGTTTTTCAGAAAAGCAGGGTGAAGAGAGGCACTGCAGCAATGTACACTGAGACAAATCATGCGTTTTCAACGTTAAATCATGTGTTCTTTCAGACCAAAAATGGAATAATGAACCTATTAGAAGTATAATATGGTCACTTTAAACATTGAATGTACTGAAGTACATGACATGGCCTTGGTTTTTGATTTTTCACGTTCACAGTCTCTCTTCCTGTGTGTGTGTGTGTGTGTGTGTGTAGGACTTGGGCTCTCCCAGTGAGAAGATCTGGCCGGGATACAGCGAGCTGCCTGCGGTGAAGAAGATGACTTTCACAGAATATCCTTACAACAACCTGCGCAAGCGCTTCGGAGCGCTGCTGTCCGACCAGGGCTTTGACCTCATGAACAAGTAAGAGCTCACACAGTACTTCACACAGCAATTTTATATTTACTATAAATATTTCTAAGTACATGTAAAGTTTCCTTCACCAGTTCAATTTGCAAGAAGCTGGTAATCAGACCTTAATAATGTAATGCACTTTTGCTTGAATACGCGTGGTTAGTCAACATCAGCGACGCTTTCAAAACGGTCATCCAGAGAGCTAACATTACACTGGTGATAAATCAGCTGAATTGTAGAATACGTCACAGAAAATCAAACCTTTGCGAGGTATGAAAGCGTTGAGCAACACGTGGCCGTCCTGTTAACTGGCCTGAAACTCATTATTATTCACAGACTGAAAGGGCCTGTTTTTGTTGCCGTTGTTTTGCTGAAGTGCTGCATCAGTGCAGGAACAGCTGCTTCACATTATGAAACACTGCAGTTAAAAACGAAAGGCTCAGAACAGTGATGCGTTATAAATGTGATTGAAAGCGTTTGAAGGTGTTGTGAAGTACCAGTAAATGCGTCTTTTAGGAGGGTTAGGCACCAAGATCACATGACTTTTATATAATGGTATTATGAACAAAATATATAAAATAGTTAAATTTTCTTAGCTGCAGTTGGTTGAAAAGACGCATTTAACTTTTGTTCTGGAAACCTAAGCATTTGTGGATATTCACAAACCTCGTCATTGGGCCTGTGGAACATCAGCAGCAGTGTGATTGAACGTGAATCATTCATCTGGAAATAAACAGCCATCCATCTGAACGTCGCTACAAGATGTTTGTTCATTTTCAGACGTTTCTGGCTTTCAGTTTCTTTCTCAAGTTGAAATCTCTGAATGGGTTCTTGTTTCCATAGTTTAAGAGGCCCTGATGGAAGGGATGCTAATGCAAATGGTCACGTCCCATCTGAAAGCCCCATCACAGCCTGGCTGCAAATACCACATTCATATGAGAGAGCAGCCGAGGAAATGGCACAAATATAGGAGTCGAAAGAGGAAAGACTCAGATTTGGAGAAATGTCTCAGCAATGGATGCTCTGCAGTGAATGGGTGCCGTCAGAATGAGTCCAAACAGCTAATAAAAACATCACAATAATCCACACCACTCCAGTCCATCAGTTAACATCTGGAGAAGACTAAAGCTCAAACACATCCAGCATTAAGATGTTTTTAATTTAAATACAAGTCCATAATCCATAATAATGCTTCCTGCAGTGAAAAAAGTGTTCTGGTCTGAATCAGGAGAGAAATCTGCACAGATCAAGCAGCGTTTACAAGACAAAACAGCTCTGAACAAATATGTAGCTGGATTTTGATGAGAGAGACAACAGCAGATGCACTTTTTCACTGCAGGAACCATTATTATGGATTATTTTAGCCGGAAGCAACAGTTTGGGATTAAAAATGTCTTAATGCTGGTTTTGTTACTTACAAACATGCAGCTTTTCACTTCACAAGACATTAATTGGCAAAAACAACTATTACCATTATGAACACTGAGTCAGTTTAAAGGGTCATGAAACACCAAACTAGTTTTTCAGCAGAGGTGTTTGTGTTGCACATCATAGAAGACCGTGTGAGCACCCTTTTCATTTTAATTGTTGGAGAGATCCAGTTAATATTGAGCTCTTTTATGCTATTTTTATCTTCCAGGTTTAAAATCTACATCGCGTTGATGTCACAGTTTGTGACGTTGCAAAAGACTATAGGACTCCGATGATGCGTCGGTGTCTCAAGTTTTCATGAGACTGCGCTTTGCTTAATTATTCACAATATCATGAGTTGATTTCCTAAGACACGCTTCAGACTGTGAGATTGTGTATATTAAGTGAAATGCACGTTCATGGATCGAAGGAGGGTGTCTGTTTGCTTTGTAAGAGTTTGGCACAAACGCAATTCATTAGTGTTCAACTGGTTTTTGCAGCTGTATGATGCAACACATTAAAAGGCTTATATAAACACCACAAAATTAGCCTAAA
Source organism: Barbus barbus (assembly GCF_936440315.1). Taxonomy (NCBI): domain Eukaryota; kingdom Metazoa; phylum Chordata; class Actinopteri; order Cypriniformes; family Cyprinidae; genus Barbus; species Barbus barbus. The sequence goes on from NC_136757.1 coordinate 1,595,883, forward strand.
AAGTTATTAAGAGGTGTGCCCGCGTGTTCATATGAGTGCAAATGCCAGTGCGTTTATTTCTTTTTAACAACTTTTTATCTGGGAGCAAAATGAAGCTGTCTGAACCTGAAGCTAGTGTTGTTGGAGACATGCATAATGGAGATAATGAAAATATCTGAAGACCGTTATGAAAATGAATGTTAAAAATGACATGAAAACATGTCTTTAGAACACTTTTAGATTATGATTGTGTTTTCAATCATGTGTTTATGTAGCAATGTTATTACAAAAGAAGCAATCTAAAAGGGAATACACATCCTATGATATTAATCAGAAAACCTTCGATACATAACATTACATCTGTTATCTGCACAAAAGGATGCAAATGCCAGTGAAATTTAAGTTGTGTGCTATAGCGAGAGAGAATTAGAATTTTAGCCAAACATTTATTTCACAATTTTACACACAAAACAACTCTAATACAATAAAGACCAAAAAGCTTGACATTAGCATCAATCATTATAACAAACAAGAAAAAAAATAGAAGTTCATCTAAAACAGAGCAAATTGCGTCATTATAACACCACTGACTTGAAAAGAAAATGTCTTTCGTGATCTTATAAAATTTTAAATCAACCCACACTCTTGCTTTTATCCGATTTTTATTTTATTTATTTTTTAAATGGATACACATGCCAGTGATCTTTGTTGTAGCACGAGAGAGAGATTGAGCTCCTGCCGTGATGTGCTTTCATAACAGCGCGCTGAAACATGGACAAGGAAAGCAGACAGTTTACTATAGATTTCACCTTCTATAAAGTTCTCATTATAATGCTATGGCAGATTTGTGCTTTATTTTCATCTACATTATCAAGTGATTCCTGAAATCGCCTACGCATTTTCAAAGCCATACAAATTACGAAAACAGTTTTAATTGAAATATGATTGCTGTTGAACAAATGACGAAAAAAAGCACTGCTGCTTTATTATAACATCAATATTAAAAAAAAAAAAGAAGAAACATCTAAAGCAATATGACCATCTTAAATAACTCGGGCATTGCATTTGAGCATGAAACTAAACACTGTTAATATGCAGCGCATTCAGCATGTTAATAAATGTTAATATCCCAATGCATCCTATATCTGACCCTGGACCACAAAACCAGTCTTAAGTCGCTTAGCAATAGCCAAAATACATTGTATGGCTCAAAATTATACATTCCTCTTTTATGACAAAAATCATTAGGATATTAAGATCATGTTCCATGAAGATATTTTGTAAAATTTCCTACTGTAAATATATCAACTTAATTTTTGATCAGTAATATGCATTGCTAAGAACTTCATTTGAACAACTTTAAAGGAGATTTTCTCAATATTTAATTTTTTTGCACCCTCAGATTCCAGATTTTCAAATATCATCCTATCATAACAAACCATACATCAATGGAAAGATTATTTATTCAGCTTTCAGATGATGTATAAATCTCAATTTCTAAAAAACACTTATGACTGGTTTTGTGGTCCTGGGTCACATATTAGATGAATCAGATATGTATGTAGCTATAACCAGAAATCACTACGTGACTTTGAAGCCGTGCTTCTTTCTTCTCACGTCTGTGCTTTGGACTGAATGCTGTGCCCAGCTAAACAATCAGAGCTCAGGTTGCCACCCAAAGTGCTGCTATAGCCAATAAAAAAATATTTTTTATCCACAATAATCATTTTTATGATCGATAGTAGCGTTATGGCCGAGTACTTGATCACTGTGGCACATCCCTAGACTCTTTAACCTCACACCTTCGATTACAGTTCCTGCAGTGACTCATTGACTGACAGCAGTGGGCTTCACATCAGTGTTTCTCACACGTCTGTTTTCTGCCTGTTCCAGATTTCTGACGTACTGCCCTTCCAAGCGGATCAGCGCTGATGAAGCACTTAAACACGAGTACTTCCGGGAGTCGCCGCTCCCCATCGAGCCCTCCATGTTCCCCACCTGGCCAGCCAAGAGCGAACAGCAGCGGGTGAAGAGAGGAACGAGCCCGCGCCCGCCAGAGGGAGGACAGGACTTCAGCCAGCTGGTACAGACACTCTTTCAACAAACCAAAACTAACTCTGCTGCCTTGAATACATGTCCCTGAATGATTCAGAAGTTCATGTTGACCTGAAGCTTTCTTAAAACTTTCAAATAAATCACAGTTCTGTCTCTGTTGCCCTAGAGGAGGAGCAATTCAGCTCTGTCTTTTCATGTCGTCATCTTTAGCCCTATTCGGACGGGACTAGATTTACAGGGGGTCGTTAGAGAAATTTGTTTCACAAACGTACTTAGCTAATTTCATCCCATCTGAATCTGTTACATCTCTTGTCTTTCTCACACAACCTCTGTAATAACTCCAGAGCAAATGATCCTCTGAGAAAACTAATCCCATCTGAACGTGAATGTCTGTGATTGCAGACGATATTTTTTTCACAACACGTTTTCTTGTGTTTTGGCCAACGTGAACAACTGTAGATGCTCTTACCGTGCGCATTTTTGATACGTTTGCCTCCCGGCAAAGAAAAAACAAAAAATAACAATTAAATCAAGAATCAAATCACAAACCGTTAAGACTGGCTACTGTAATATCAGCGTCAGGAAAGATTAACGTTACACACCTTCATTTCTGCACTCAATTACATGGCGTTTTATTTACATTTATCTTGATGAAAATTAAACATGGTTTTACTACAAATAAAATAGTAAAGTAACCACACATTAACTATGGTTTTGCTATAGAAGCCATATAGCTTCACCATGGTATTTGTAGTAAAACTGTGGTTATACTATCAATCTGAATGACTACGCAATACACGCATACAGAGCATGTGATCTCTGAAACACCCAGATGTCCAAAACAGACCCTCCCCACGGAGATGTTAGTCGTGTCCGAATTAGCACATGAAAAGTGCAGACGTCAGGTGATAAGAATGGAAACTCAGTATAACTAGTCCCATTTCAATAGGGCTTTTGTCTTCCTAAAACTCTTGGTTATTGTTTCTCAATCTCATCTTTCTGTTGTTCTCTTTAGGGTGATGATGATCTTAAAGAGACTGGTTTCCATTTGACCACTGCTTACCAGGGCGTCTCCAAAGTTGGTCCAGGATTCAGCTTGAAGTTCTGAGCTCCAGCGGCCAGCAGGCTTTCTTTTGCATATGTGTGACACGATACTGAGACTCATTTAGAGAACGAGCATCAGAGAGCAGTTCGCTGAACTTCACTGGGACACAGACTCTGGGGAACAGTTTTTATTTTATAAGCACAGAGGACCTCCATAAAGTTCAAGTGCTTTGAATTCCTCGTGTTCATCTGAAATATAATGCGTTGGTTTGTTTTGCTTGGTTTTCTTGCTCTTTTGTCCAATTTAAAAACAAGCAGCAGATTAAGCATTTTCAGACCTCTTTTTTTCCTCTTCATTTACAGTTGTAGCTAGGAGTAGGATGTTAAAAAAAACATTTTTGTGATATCAAATGAATATTAAAATAAATCCATTTTAAAAACATTGATACCATGGTCTGTCTGAATACTAGATTCTGGTTGACTGGAAGGTGTGCATTAAAGCCACTGAATGCACAGAGTTTGTAGTGATTTTACTTTTGCCGACCCAGGGAGGTGAGATAATGTAGTGATGGGTACTAACGTCACGATTATGTTATGATTTTCATATCACATGCCACTTTAGGTACGGTTAAAAGTAGGGCTGCAATGAAATCGCAATCACGATTAGGCAAAAGCTGTGATGCGCATCTTGTCAGTGAAGCAGGGTTCTGTGATCAGTAGTAAATCTCCAACTGAAGGCCAGAGAAACTCCAAATACACCCCAAGAGATCCCTATAGAGCTAGCTGAATAAACAGAAGATTTAACTGCTTTCATTGATCCAGCGTGACTAATAAACACGACTACGACAATATATGGTTTATCTGAGTTCTCATTATTATTATTTTCATTATAATAAGGTATATAATAATGCAATGCCTTTGCTTAGAATACTTTGAAATATGTTGTGTGCCTTATTCTGTGTAAGAAGCCACGTCATCTCACAGAGGGATTTATTTCAAACACTCGACTGACGTTATGAAGTGAGTTTGGAGTAAAAACATGTTATTAACTGTGGTATTTTCACATGCTTTCAGATGGAGCCGTAGTTCACTGAGAAGCTACGCAAACAGCTGTCATTATCGCAAACGATATCTTCGATTTCATAATCGCGTGATTATATCGTCTGTCACTTTTTGATTTTTTTTTGTGTAGCTTGTCAGTGAACTACGGCTCTGTGTATTAAATGCTGCTTCATCTGAAAACAGGTGGAGATTTACTACTGATCACAGAACCAGCTTTAGTGACCAGATGCACATGACAATCACTGTCGATTAATCGTGCAGCCCTAGTTATAAGTACATCAGATGAGCACTTCCCCCTCTCTTAGTTTGGGGACCAGGACTTTTACCTTGTTGATATGAGAACACTCCCATTAATCATTTAGAATCATGCAAACTAAAGGGAATTGGTCAACTGATTTATCTGAACGATTGGTGGGATATCTAACTTGTAGAACCTCTTACTGCATTATGAACACAAGGAAGACCAGGTGTAATACAATTTCATTAACCGAATATAAACAAGAGTAATCAACAACCACTAAATGAACAACATGAGTGAAAAAGGAATAAAATGCAAGTGATGAAGTTTGCTATGGCAGAGTTACGTTATCTTATGGAAAGATAAAGTGTTGCTTCTCTTAAACTTCACTTGTAGAATGTTGATCTCCTGGAACACACAAATGAAAGTATCTTGAGGTGAAGGTTTGTTTGCAAAAGCTTAATCTTGTCACTAATGTCTGTATGTCTTCTGCCTCTCTGGACTAGAGACTCAGAACTTGGTAAATCCGCTTTTGTCTCTCTAGGATGGAGACTCAGGATGTGCTGCATCTATGGTTGTCTCGCTAAATAAAGACTTTGAGCATAGGAGGTCTGTTATTGCCTCTTACCTCATGGGCCGCAGGTTCAGAAAGTGGTATCTGTTGCTGCCCTCAAAAGAGGCTCAGAACTTTATCTGTTGATATCTCTCCATCACTGGCCAGAGACTCAGAACTGGGTGTTACTGTTAGTGTCTCACCTCTGCAGGGGCAGTCTTGGCCTAATGGTTACAGAGTCGGACTTGTAACCCGAAGGTCATGGGTTCGAGTTTCAGGTCCGGCAGGGATTGTAGGTGGGGGGAGTGCTCTCTCCCACCTTCAATACCATGACTTTCGATGGTGAGACCTTTGAGCAAGGCACCGAACCCCCAACTGTAGAGGAGATGAATATCAAGGAATAATGGTGTAAATTTTGGGCTTAAGCTCTTATATGACATTTACATATTTACACTTATATGACATTGCTCATGGAAGAGATGAGTTTTCAGCTGTCACTTGAATATTGTAAGGAATTAGTAGTTCCAGATGGAGGTGGGAATATCATTCCACCGGCCAGGAACAGTGAATGAAAACATTCTGGAATGTGATTTTGTGCCTCTGTAATGGTCCCACGAGGCGTCGCTCACTAGTGGAACTCAGACTTCTGGAGGGGATGTAGATGAGTGAGTGGAAGTAGGCGGGTGCTGAGCCTGTGGTTGTTCTGTATGCAAGCATCAATGTCTTGAACTTGAATAGTCTCCGTCTCAGACGTCACGCCCACAGACCGTTGGCTGAACGTCTGATGCATATGGCACACTTTACTGGAAACACTTCAGGAGTTTCGAAGTCGTCATCAGATTGGTTGAATTATATAGGATTTCCGGGAGATGTTTGTCTCATTCTTTAACGTTCTGCCTGGAAACAAAAATGCCATGATGCCAAACCCTCTCATTAAAGAAGAAAGCTGTGGTGTTTACAACTGTAATGATTAGACCTTATCAGGATCAACTAAACGGTGGATCTTCAAAAGTATGTGAAATATTTAAAGTTTGCAGCATAGAATCTTTAAAATATGTCCAAGAGTTTTACACAACGGTCTGTTATTGTCGCCCCTAAACATGACGCGGCACTAAAAACGTGATTGATTGCTTTACCTGTCAGTCATATGGCCTCTGGCAGCCAAGGTTCCCAGACCTTCTGCCATCAGTCTGAAGGTCTGGCTACACGACATCAAAGATTACACCAAGATTTCTGACCGAACTTGATGGGGGTTTAATTGTTAATGAACCTAGCTGGATGGTGAAGTCATGCTATAGAGTTGGAGTGGCAGAGAAGATAAGAAGCTCAGTCTTTGCCAGGTTGAGCTGTAGGTGATGTACTTTCATCCATGCCAAGATGTCCGCCAGGCAGCCTGAGATCCGTGCAGCTACAGTTGGATCATCTGGTTGAAATGAAAGATAGAGCTGTGTGTCATCAGCATAGCAATGGCAGGAGAAGCCATGTGTCTATATGATGGATCCCAGTGATGTAGTGTATATGGAGAAGCGGAGGGGTCCAAGAACGGATCCCTGAGGAACCCCCGTGACCAGATGATATTCTTTGGATACCTCCCCTTTCCAGGCCACCCTGAAAGACCTACCTGTGAGAGAGGATTCAAACGAGGGAAGTGGAGTCCCTTTGATTCCCAATGATGAGAGGGTGGACAGAAGGATCTGATGGTTAGTGTTGAAACCTGCAGACAGATCTAACTAATGATTTGGAATCGGCTTTCGCAATCAGCAGGGCTTCAGTGACTTACAGTAATGTAGTCTCAGTTGAGTGACACCTCTTTTTAAAATTGTGACTGATAAATGTCCAGCAGGTCATTCTGAGTAAAGAGAGATGATACCTGGTTGAAAACAACTCACTCAAGGGTTTTTGCTACGAATGGGAAAAGAGACAGGCCTGTAACTTTCTATTTCTGAGGTGTATAGTGTGGGGGTTTTGAGCAGTGGGGTTAACTGAGGTTGCTTGAAAGCGTCGGGGTGTTGATTGTGTGTGTGTGCAGGTAAAAGTGTAGGAGAGACTGCTTGCAGAAGGTGTGGTCTAGAGGTAGGATGGGTTGAAATGAAAGATGATGGCAGGATGAAGTTGGAGCACAGAGGAGTTTAGATACTTCTGCTTCTTTAAGGACAGCGAAAAAGGAGAGATGTTAGCTGTGGATGTGGTTGGTCTGAGTTCTTGACACTGTAACGCTAAAAACTTTACCTTTTGATTTGTACCATTTTCTCTCTGCAGCCTTGAGTTTGAAGGAGAACATCATATAACCAGAGGTTGGAGCAGCTAGTACACACTTTCCTGGAGAAGAGAGGCCGATATTATCTAGACAGGATGTCAAAATGGAGCATAAAGTGTCTGTGGCAGTATTCACATCCATTGATGAGAACTGGGTGGGAGAGGGAAAAAGGATGACACAACCGATGAGAGGTGGGAGAGAGAAAGGGAACAGGTTTCGTCTGAATGAAGCTGGCAGAGCGGTTGGTGAAACACAAGAAGGAAGGTGTAAATTAAAAGTAATAAAGAAATGATCAGACTTTGAAAGATCATGAATGTAGCATTTGAGTCTAACCTTTTTGTTTGGGTTTGAAACTTGAATGATTTTTGTCATTTCGGAGCTTGACAGACCCAGTCTCCCTTCACTTTCAGTATATGGAAGATCAGCCATCATATTCTTCAAAAATCTTCCTTTTGTGTTCTGCACTATGGGTTTGGAACAATATAGCAGAATATTCTTCTGTGTGAAAAAATCTAGAGAAATCTCTTTAAGTCATGTTTCTAAAGTGAAAACCCCACTTGCTCCTCACATTATATAAGGTCTCTAATCGTTTGTTTCCAGCTGTAAAAGGGGAATTCAGGAGTGAGCCGTCTACCCTCATGACCATTTGTTTTCCACTAGCCTTTCCACTCTTTAAATTGCTGCCATGTCTACAAGATTCCAAATAAATGTTCTATGGCATATAATGAGAGCCAGTGTGCTGATGGGTGGCATCTTACACTAGGTGAATATTAATATCAGCATAAGTTAATATGGATAAGAAATGGGCTGAGTACCCCTTTGATTTAGAAATGAACTGAAATCACCAACTAGAATAGGCTTTGAATCACTACCAGTATTTTTTACAGCTGATTTTGTCTATGAAAAGAAAATGCTAGTGGAATACAGTGAGAGTCATGTTGGTCAGCTGTGTAATATGATAATATGAACAGTGGAGTCCAAAAGTGAGGAAACATTGGGCATTTTTAAGCAAGAAATCCATGTTTTAAGATTAAATGTGAAGAATTATGATGTAAAGTGAGCAACTTGCTGGATATCATGAATCATCAGGTTTTGTGCATGCCGACTCTACTTCTGTTGTCATTAAAGCATAAGAGAGACAAAAGCAAGGTATTTAGAAATGTACTTTTTTTTCAGTTTAATTATATGTAATTAAATTTTTCATTTTCAAGAATGAAGCCATTTCACCAGCATTTTCAGACTTTTTAGACCCCACTGTATTTCCCCCCCAAACTTCACCAATCATGTCATTCTGAATTAATTAAAAGCTTCTAATGACAGAATAAATTGTTTTATTTGGAAAATAAGAAATGTATTTACAACACACACACAAGTAAAAACCCTGATATGAAAACATTTGGCATTGTGTGTGTATGAACTGACATGAGTATGTGCCCAAGTGAGTGATGTTCCACAGTGCTGTGGTGAACTTTAACCCTGATCCCGTGGTTTCCTCGATGCTACAGCTATCCTGAGACGAGTGATGTCAGAACCTTCTCTTCCAATCAGGAGACAGGCATGAGAGGATGCTGCTGTGGATCTGGTCTGAGCTAATGTTCTGGATATAATTCACGCTCTAGGAGCATCTCAGGTCCTCAGAAGCGCACTCGTACCCTCCAAGAGTATGTGGTCAGCACCTTGTTCTTCTTCCTCACGATGCAGGTGTATGTGCCCTCATTGATGGCATTTGCCACAATAGTGATGTGGTCATCTTTCAGGGAAATGTAGCCAGGATGAGAGAAGTTCAGAAGCTCGCCGTCTTTATACCAACTATCAGTGTGAGAGAATGCTTCAGGTTAGGACATTTCTAACAAACACAAATGTAATTTATGCTTTAAAATATTTTCTCTCTGAAAAACACAGATTCCAAACAAATCTTCAGGATTGACATCACATACAGAGCCTGTAAAAAGACTTCATGTTTGTTTTACAGCATTGAATCTCAGAGGAATTAAGTGATTGGCAGAAAATCACTCCTGGAGGCACACCAACAGTACACATTTTCAACTCATGATCTTGTTAGTAGAGACTCTGAAATGGATTGGTCATATAAGGGAGACATCCAAAATGTGAACTGTTGGTGTGCCTCCAAACTGGGTTGGAAAATGTGATCTAAAAAGAATTACAAAGATAAAGTCTAAAATAACCAATTTCATAAGAATGAAACTCTGCAGGCCAGAGGACCTCTAGAGGGCCAGAGGTGCCCAGCCCTGATTTAAACGAGCACAAACGCTTCTCACAATAATAAAAAGGTACTTAAGTTTCACTTCAGGTGCACACATGAATTTAATGATTATTCTTAATGAGAGGCCAAGTGTTTGGGTTAAGTAATTTGCATAAAAATATGCCCAGACCACCTCCTTATCAGGCAGGGGTCCTGGAGGGCCAACAGACTTGTGGCTGGAATTCCATCTACAGTACCAAATACTGACTTTAATGGGGGTTGCACACCGGGTTTACACACACAGGTGGTTCCACTCTGCTTCTGTCCATGGAGCCCAGCTATGGCTCCGGACACTGCTCAAAATCCTACCACTCCACAGAGCACCATTCACATAGTTTTCCATTAAATCACATTTGTCCCAAATTATTGTTAATGCACATAAAGACTTCACTCTATGCTGGAAGATCACGTATTGTGTTTTTTTTCAGGAAAATATCTTTCTGTGGCTTGAATATAGTCCATGTGCATCATACAGAAAGCTAGAATAATATAGATTACCGTGCTGCGGCTCTGTGCTGCGTTTTTCATCTGGTGTGTGTGACCACCTTAAGGGGGTGAATATTTCTGTCTCAAAAACAGAAATCCTCTTTGCTTCAATGTTGTAGAACAATAAAACATGAAAACCACCAAGGGTCAAGTAATTTTTATAGGCACTGTACTTTTTAGAATCAGCATGGGTATGGAAACCAGTCAGAATTACTCTAACAATCTGTGTGTAGAAAAGCAAGAACTCACTAGATTTTGCCTTTCTTGGCTGCTATCTTCTTACCACAGCGGAAGGTGAGGTTCTTTCCCTCCACAACAAACTTGTGTTTTGTCCGTGGGGGAGTTGGGGTTGGCGAGGCAGTGGGAAATGGGAATTCTGTTTGAAAATAAAATGAAATAAGATTGCACAACTGATTACTTGTCCAGAACACAATGGTAGCAAGAAATGGAATGAACTCGCATTACTCCTGTTGTTTGAAAGTCTTTGTTCATTATGTTCTCTTGTTCTCTCCCAGTGTTGCAGGTGACCTCACTCCCTCTTGATGGCTCCAAGAATCTCTATTCATAGACCTACTACATTTTTGGACTGGCAGCATCGCTGAAGTCAGAACATGATGACAGTGTTATGTGCTGTTTGCTAGGGAATCAGAAAATTCTCCACAAAATCTCCATGCATATAAAACACCAAAACCCACTTCACATTTGAATTTTCATATTCTGTCAGGTTTAAGGATAAGGGTCCACAAATTAAATATCCCACATGATCGTGAATGCTTGTATGTTGAGTGTGACTGTGCAGTCATAGTGTGCATGCGTTGAGCATATCCATCCGTGCTCACAGTCAATGGAGAAAAAGTGTGCAAAACCGTGCGGAACAGAGAAAATATACAGTAAGTATACTTGGTTATTAAAACTGTACGGCTCCGTGAAACATCTCTCTTTTTCTGGAAAACCAATTACATATAATCTTAACCCAGGCTCATTGGAAATACGTGCTCATGGAGACATTTCTGCAATACAGATATAACGTTATAACGTGCCTTACTGCACAGTTTGAAAGTGAAATGTCCAGTGAGTGGTGCTAAAATGCGTGTTCGATACGTGACCGTGGTATGTTTTTATTACGTTGGTACAGGTACTTATTGTGGCGGTTCAGAATTCAGATGTCCAGGGAGTGTCACTAAAAGTTTAGTGCTGTCGCGTTGGAAAATAACAAACCCCCCACCCAAAACTTACCCGATAGTGTTAACAAATGCAAATGTGATATAAAAATGCATTTGCTGATGCTTCCTCATAAGTGAATTTGAGCTGTTTGTTCATGGGATGAAACTATCATACCGTATCGCTTCATCTCTCAAGAGCAATGTTGTATTGCGTGAGCTACCGAACTAACCTTCTGAATTAGAAAACCCATACATATGAAGCTGTGTATGTGATGCTAACATTCAAAAGAATCAGTTTTCAAATCTCCCAGCATGTTAAAATTGTTTTTAAGTCATAATATTGTGCAAGGAATTGTGCGAAAATGATGCAGCCTTAATCAAAACTGGCCCTGTAAATCATAATTTGTGTGAAATGGAATAAAAGTTGTCCAAGTTTTACTGCCTCTACTGTTCATTTCAACTGGAAACTGCAGCAATTAGTATGCAAAAGTACATTGTTTGAGATTCGCAGAAATGTAGGTAGAAGCACGTATTTCCAATGAGCCTGAATAGCATAATCTCCAGGCCTTCATTGCTTTGGGTGCAGCCAGGAACTTTAAGGACTTTCCTCTTCTCAAGCAGCTTAAAGCTTCATCAAAGCTACCTCTGACCATAACTTGTTGGATGGGATGCCCCTGGGATCTAGAAAGGGAGGCCACTGCCCTACCCTCTAGTTTCCCTACCCAAAAAGATTACCTTCACGTGGCAAGATGGCGCCGGTGTTTGGCTTTGCCGCTGCCACTGTCTGTCTACTGCATTTTGTCCTGCCAGTCCTCTGAAGACAATGGAGGAAGCAGGGGAGATGGGCCGGATTTCAGATGAAGCTGAGACCGTCCTGGAAGTGAGGAGTCGTCGGAAAACGGCATCGATCGCTTCAGATGAGTTCAGCCTGGATATATTTGGCCCATCTGTGGAATGAGTTTCCCTCGTCTACGACTGACAATGTCAGAGTCTCCAATCTCCGTCCCGTCTTCCCAGATATGTTTGTGGAGACTTCTCGCATGCAGCGGATCGAGTCCCCGTAAACTCCGCACGCTGTCCCGCAAAATATCCAGCAAAGTTTTTGCTCTACCTCTCAGGATGGCACTGGTAAATGCTCTTTAAATAACTAATAAAACTTTTGTAAAACCAAAGAGCTGAATTTTTGGTTTATGACTGAAGCCTGGCAGAGAAATTTGGAAAATGCTCCCCTTTGTCCTAAGGATTATACATTTATTGGTCTGCCTAGACTTTCAGGCCGTGGTGGTGGACTTGCTGCTGTGTTTAGAAACTGTTTTTTCTGTTGGATGGTAAATGTTGGGTCTTTTTCCTCTTTTGAATTGCAAGTGATTCAAGTTGGTCATACAGATCCCTTTTATTGTATTTGAATTTATCATCCTCCTGGCCCAAACAGCTCCTTCTTAGATGATTTTAGTGATTTTTTATAATCTATTCTTAAACTGACTTAAATTGTGATTGTTGGTGACTTCAACATTCATACTGATGATGTTTCTGATAAATTTGCAACTGATTTTATAAATGTTTTATAAATGAGTCTTTTAATCACATCCAATATGTTACCGGTCCTATGCATATAAGAGGGCATACTTTAGATCTTGTTTTCAGTTGTGGTTTAAATATTGGTTCTGTTTTGTCTGAAGATATTTTTATTTCAGATCATAATTGCATTTCATTCGACTTGTTTTGTAATTTAGATTCACCATCTTGTAGTCGAGTAATTAATTCTCGCATCCTAAATAACCTTTCTGCCGTCCATTTATATGTCAAATGGTAGTGTTGATGTTGAAGTACAATCTTTTAATGAGCATTGCCTTTCAGTCTTGGATGAAGTTGCTCCTGTGTAGTCCAGCGCAGCTCATCTGATAAATTACACCCCTTGGATCAATAATAGTATCCGCTCTTTTAAACGTATTTGTCATAAAACCAAGCATCTGTGGAAATCTACTTGACTACTAGTTCACTATCAGCATTTAAAAGAACTTTTAATGGATTTTAACGACAAGGTTAAGGATGCCAGAATTAAGTATTTCTCAAATATCTAGCAGCAGACATAATCCCAAACAATCCCACTTTGTTTTGACACTATACTGTACATAACATTAGGGGTGGGTCATATGACCAAAATCTTATATCACGATATGAGTAATTTTATATCGCAATAACGATATCACAATATAGAATTTTCATATTCCTTGTCACCAATGTCAATATCAAACTAATACAAGCCTAAAAATAGACAAAAAAATAAACAAAACTCAAGTTCACTGAGGATAAATAAACAGTCAGTGATGAAATAAGGATAAGAAACTAATTGCAAGCAATAGAACAAAAAACTACAATAAATAAGAAAGTATATTGTAGGACTTCTCTCCTATTCAAGACGCAGATAGGCCATCGAATCAACTCATTACGAGGTCTAAATTAATCATTACTACTACTGACGTCAATATTCTGAGTGGTTTCCTGTCAGCGTTTTTCATATAACTCAATCAAAAGACTACAGTGATCTTTTATATTAAGAATTGAGAGAGCTCTGTGTCACGAAGCATGTTCAAGAGAAGCCTCGTGAAGCAATCTATGGAATCAGTGCACCCAACAGGAAAAGGGTGATTCAATTAACTGACTGCCCGCAAAACCATGAGATCTGTAACATGACCGTCTCATGACTCCTGCATCTTCATCTCGGTCTTCAACTTTTCTTATGATGGACAAAGAAATTCAAACTTGCATAAAGGATTTCTAAAGGACGATCATTTATTTCCATTGCTATTAGAGCAAGTGTATACACAATAATTTATAAAGAATCCTTGCCGTGTGTTGTGTAATTTTCAAGTCTAAACATCTGCCAAAGATCTTGTTTACCTTGCTCATGGTAAAATTATCATTTTGTTTGAAAATATCGTTGTGCCACAAATAAGTAAAACAAATTGATAAGACAGTAAGTTCGACTACGACGCTGGACGTCCAAGTTGATAAATTATTTTAATCAGATCGATTTAATCAAATCAATATTGAATCGCAATAATCGATTCCCCAAAAGGATAAATAAGAGCTGAAATAATAGCTTAAATTCATTACAACATACATTGTGTAAATTAATTAGTCTTCACTGTTAATTATATCTATAGATAGATAGATAGATTAGATAGATATAATTAACACATGTATTATGTATAGATTTATTCTATATATGAATAGATAGTATATAAATTATCATTATATTGGAGAGCTTCCCCTTTAAGACCGAAGTCCGGATCCAATATACTGTTACATATGCGTTTTCGTTTTCAGCTGTTTACTCTCTCTTAAGACCTAAATCACTATGTTTATGAGGATACTTGCAAAGCCGGGGATTATGACGAATATAAGTGTGTTTATGTAGTCGTTCAAAGCCAATAAAGCGGCATAAAATGTGTTCTCCTCTCACACAGAAACAGACTATAGCTCTGTCATTTGTTTCAATGGCTTAAAATCAGTTGTTTTAAAACTGCAGTGCTTATAAACGCGTGTGCATGCTACAGATGTAGTCCCTCGTTTAGTGACATGACATACGGCCAAGTATGGTGACCCATACTCGGAATTAGTGCTCTGCATTTACCCTATCCAAAGTGCACATACACAGCAGTGAACACACACACACCGTGAACACACACCTGGAGCAGTGGGTAGCCGTTCCCTTGTTTAGGAACGAGCTCCTCGTTTTGTCCTGGCTGGTCGTTCTTCTCCTGCTCTGAACCACCTGGTTCTGTCTCCCCTTCATGTCCCGTGGTTGAGTGTAAGATTGCCAGCCAAATGATGAAAAAGTATTGCCGTAAACAATGTATTTTGCGACACCACGAAATAAACAATAGAGCATAATATGAAACGATAGACTATAAACGATAGTCCATCTGATATATATTGTCATTTCACACAGCCCTACATAACATTGTCTCTCCTCTATCACCTGCGGTTCAAATCACTTCAGTTGATGAGGGCAACAGTTTACTCATTTTGTTTGTGTGGATAAGATAAACAATATACAAAATAATATTACTCTCTCTCCTTCACTTCAAATACCATGTGTCTCCAGGCCAGTAAGACTGGAGAATTTTTCCCCGATAACGATGATCTCACTAAGGTAGTTAGTTCTATGAAAAGTTCTTCTAGTCCTCTAGATGTGGTACCCACTGCTTTGTTTAAAAATGTTTTTGACAGTATTGGTCCCTATGTGTTATCTATAACTAATAATTCATTAACATCTGGTCAAGTTCCAGGTTATTTTAAACAAGCTGTGGGTCAACCTATTCTAAAGAAAACAAATTTTGATCCATCTTTACCCCAAAATTATAGACCTATTTCTAAATTACCTTTTATGGCTAAGGTCCTGGAAAAAGTTGTTGTAAATCAGCTCTCAGCTGTTTTAGATGGTTATAAAGTGTTTGATAAATTCCAATCTGGCTTTCGTCATATGCACTCAACTGAAACTGCTCTTCGTAGAGTTGTAAACGATTTGTTAATGCAAGGTGATGCAGGAGAATGCTCTGTACTGGTTTTATTGGATCTCACTGCTGCTTTTGATACAGTTGATCACTGTATATTAGTTGAGCGGCTTAGACAGCAGGTTGGTATCTCTGGAACAGCCTTGAGTTGGTTTTCATCATACTTATCAGACAGGTCTTTCTCAGTAAGAGTTCAAAATTATACCTCATCAACAGCACCTGTGTTCTGTGGTGTTCCCCAGGGTTCCGTTTTGGCCCCATTGCTTTTTACTTTGTATTTGCTGCCTCTGGGGCAACTGATAAGTAATTTTGAAGGCATTCACTATCATTGCTATGCAGATGATATTCAACTATATATTTCTTTTAAGTCTCATGAAATTACAAAATTGTCTACTCTTTTAAATTGTATAAACTCTATTAAAGTCTGGATGACAAATAATTATTTACAGTTAAATCCTCAAAAAACAGAAGTACTTATCTCGGCTCCTATCCTAGTCTTGGTTCTTTATCACATTCTGTTAAATCTACCCTTTGTAATTTAGGTGTTCATATGGGACAAGCCTTCAGTCTTGATCAATATGTGAATTATTTGGTTCGTAACTGTTGAGAAACATCACAAAATTGAGGCCAGTTGTGTCCACAGCAGAGATGGAAATGATTATACATGCAATTATTTCCTCCCGCCTTGATTATTGTAACTATCTTTTTACCTGTTTTAGTAATTCATCCCTCAAAGGTTTACAAGTGGTTCAAAATGGTGCTAATAAGCTTTTAACCAAGTCATCAAAGAGATCTCACGTAACCCCAATTTTTATTTCTTTACATTGGCTCCCTGTCAAATTTAGAATTAATTTAAAAATTCTCGTGATGGTGTTTAGAGCGTTGCATGGTCAAGCCCGCATATATAAAAGAGATGTTGCAACCCTATAACTCTAGTAGGAATCTGAGATCCTCAAATCAGATCTTGCTAGTTGTTCCACGCTCTAGATTGAAGACAAAAGGAGACTGTGCCTTTGAAGTAGTTGCCCCCAAGTTGAATGAATGAATGAATGATGCATTTATATAGCGCTTTATAGTGTATTGCTGTACACCCAAAGCGCTTTACAAGCATGTGGGGTGGTCTCTCCTCAACCACCACCAGTGTGCAGCATCCAATTGGATGATGCGACGGCAGCCACAGTACAACGGCGCCAGTGCACTCACCACACACCAGCTACAGGTGGAGAGGAGAGAGAGTCATAGAGCCAATCAAGTGTATGGGTATTATTAGGAGGCCATGATTGACAAGGACCAGTAGAGGGAATTTGGCCTGTACACTGGGGAGTTGTAGAATGCTCTTCCTCTGAAACTGAGATCTGTGGATTTGGTGGACATTTTTAAGTGGGAAAGGTTATGAGTTAGGCCACCATTAGGCCATTAGACCACGACATGGGGACGTCATAACCTAAAAGTTGTGAGTTTGAGTCTCAGGTAGGCAGGAATTGTCGGTGGGGGTAGTGAATGTTCAGCACTCTCTTCCACACTCAATACCACGACTGAGGTGCCCTTGAGCAAGGCACCGAACCCCCAACTGCTCCCCGGGCGCCGCAGCATTGGCTGCCCACTGCTCCAGGTGTATGTTCACGGTGTGTGTGTGTTCACTGCAGTGTGTGTGCACTTAGGATGGGTTAAATGCAGAGCACTAATTCCGAGTATGGGTTACCATACTTGGCCACGTCACATCACTTTCATTTTCACTTTAAAAAGCAGCTGAAAACTCACTTGTTCAAACTTGTTTTGTCTAATTTTTTTATGCCACTCAGACCTAATGGGTGGAGGACACTTTGAAACTATTATTCCGACGAGGATTGAACCTGGAACTCCAAGCTGAACTAGCCTGTCGTGACAACGGAAAAACTCTCAACAAATTCATCAAGTTGACCATTCAAATAGACAACTTGATCCGCTCATAACATCCCGTCCGCACAACACAACTCACCACACAATCTTCCGCCTCTTACACTGAACCCATGCAATTTGGCTACACTCACCTGACTCCTGAAGAATGCGACCGATAAGTGCAACTTCACCTGTGCATGTACTGTGGTCAATCCGGCCATCTCAAATCGACATGTCCTGTCCGGCTCTTTGCATCTAAAGTGAGTTCCTGCATCCAAAGAAATTACTCCGCCTCATGTATCAGAATACCAGTAGAGATATCCATCGCTGGTAAAGTTATATCCACTTCTGCCTTGCTAGACTCAGGAGCAGCCAGTAATTTCATATCTATGAGTTCGCTCAACAACATCACCTCGCTCTAACACCATGTAATTCTCACTTTTGCAGTGGAGGCGCTAGATGACCTCTCGGAGAAGTGAGGATTGCATACATCACTGACGGAGTAAAGATGCAAGTAGGAGTACTCCATAACAAGTCCTTTAAATTTTATGCCATCAATTCCCCAGATCATCCTCAGTTTACCATGGCTATGCCGACACAGTCCTCAAATCTCATGGAAAGAAGGACAGATTATTCAATGGTATCCAACCTGTCACGAACACTGTCTGACTCAGCTCTCTCCCCTGTCAGTTGTAGCGTGGCCACACAATTTAAAGTTTTAGTTCGGGTGCCAGACAGTTTAAATAACTGTCGAAAAAAAATAATGACCCCACTCAGTGCTTACCAAATAAAGGATTTTCCAAAACAAGTTCAAAATCAAGAGATATTATTTCAATTCAGTCATGCATAGGCTACAATTAACAAAATAATTATTTTGGGGTATTCATAGAAAACAATACGCGTGCAAAAATACTTTAGATCACAGTTTCATAGCGAAGAAAATAAAAATAGAAATATTCAAAGTTTTCAAAAAACTAATTATAGATTGCTGGCTTCTGACAAGAATAAATTGGCCATCCCAGTTATCATCTCATCTTTCCAGCAACTGCGCGATCGATCTGATACCAGGTACCACTCCTCCTAAAGGCAGAATCTTCCCGTTATCACAGCCTGAATCTGATGCCATGAAGAGTTATATCAAGGAGGAGTTAGCTAAAGGTTTCATCAGACCCTCAACTTCACCTGCTTCAGCTGGGTTCTTCTTTGTAAAGAAGAAGGACGGAGGTCTCAGACCCTGCATAGACTAGCACGGCCTCAATGACATCACCATAAAATTCTGATACCCATTACCACTAGTACCTGCCCCTCCACCAGGCCAAATACTTCACCAAGCTTGATTTGCATTCCACATACAACCCGATCCGAATCAGAGAGGGCAATGAGTGGAAAACTACATTCTCTACATCTACTGGGCACTATGAATATTCTGTTATGCCGTTTGGCCTTGTGAACAGTCCTTCAGCCTTTCATAAATGATGTTTTCCAGGATATGTTTGACCGATGGGTGATTGTGTATATTGATGACATCCTGATCTATTCATACTCTCTTGAGGAACACATCCAACACGTCAGATCTGTTCTTAACCACCTGATTCGGTACCAACTTTACGCCAAAGCTGAGAAATGTGAATTTCACCAAACAACCACGTAGTTCCTAGGATACATCATCAGCCAGGAGGGAGCGACTATGGATGATAGCCAAGTCAGGGAAGTAGTGGAATGGCCTCAGCTACACACAATAAAGGATTTGCAACGCTTCCTCAGCTTCGCTAATTTCTATCGGCGGTTCATTAAAAACTTCAGCTCAGTCGCCGCTCCATTGACCGCAATAACAAAACGCACAACTTCTTGCCTCACTTGGTCCCCCAAGGCAGTGTTTCCACTAGGTTTTCGGCTTTGGGGGGGGGGGATTCCACTTTTTTCGGTTTTAATTAACCTTTTTAATGGTTAATTATTATTTTTTTAATCAAAAAGTATGTCTAGCTAATTAAAATCATGAAACTTGAACAATTTAACGTCAATTTATTAAAAGTTTAACAAAAATTACATGTTTAGGGCCCTATGAAATGTTTTATTTTTTCCAACCTTATGTTTTATTGTCACCAAATTCTGTGTTTTGCATGTCTAATTATTTGAAACCTTTATTGTCGACTTAAAAAATAAAAAAAATTAAAAAAAATTAAAAAAAATTGGGAAGTCGTGGCCTAATGGTTAGAGAGTCGGACTCGTAATCGAAAGATTGCGGGTTCGAGTCTTGGGCCGGCAGGTATTGTAGGTGGGGGGAGTGAATGTCCAGCGCTCTCTCCACCCTCAATACCACGACTGAGGTGCCCTTGAGCAAGGCACTGAACCCACAACTGCTCCCCGGGCGCTGCAGCATAAATGGCTGCCCACTGCTCCGGGTGTGTGTTCACGGTGTGTGTGTGTGTGTGTGTGCATTTGTTCACTACTCACTGCTGTGTGTGTGCACTTGGATGGGTTAAACGCAGAGCACCAATTTCGAGTATGGGTCACCATACTTGACAATACGTCACGACTGGAGAGCATAAAAACAAGTTTAATTTATTCTTACAATAACCCTATGTTTTTTTCCCTCAGAAATTTTGTGTTGTGTATTGCAATTTTTAAGGCATAAAACATATGCCTTAAAAATGAATTAATTTATCTTTTAATTAAAGGAAATTAAACTAAAAATTTTATTTTTGGAAAATAAAGGGGATTTAATATTACAGTTAAAAACATTGATGAAATATTGTATGATTATCCCTTAAAAATAAGGTTTTAATAATTTTAGTAGTAGCCTATTACAGACATTGTACTAAACAATAGTAATGTTGCCATTTCTGCCACAATGACTTCAAGGTAAACCAAACTTTTATTTAGACAGCTTGCTGTGAATACCTTTACATTTCTGTGTGTATATGATATGATGAGGATAGTTTTACTCAAATGAAACGGTCAAATGCTCATGAAGTGACTCTCAGAGCAGTTCTGGAGATGTTGTTCATGTAGTTATGTCCTCATTAGTGAGACAGCAGACGCTAATATCACCGGAAACGTCACACGTGCTTCAATAGTAGAAAAAACTGCACGTCTACGCCATTCATAACACAGAGACAGAATTAATATTTAAATAGTCTTTTTACGTCTTAATATTTCCAAATACGAGTGGCAGTGTGCTCATTTGTGTGTGCGCATACGTGTGTCTGTGTGCGTGTGTGTGCATCGGGGCTGAACTCTGCTGTGATACAGCGATACAGAGAGCACGACTATGTAGAGACCAAAATGACATGCCGTCTTGTAAATAAGATAAATAACATATGGCTATTTAGTTTGTTTAATAAAAGAACAAGGTATTGACCTGTTCTATAGGAAAGGTAACTTTAAATGACTTCTGTTGTGATCTGGTGCTACAGAGAAAATTTAATGAAATAAAATTAACTTGACCTTCAAGGGGGGGCGGGGGGTGCCGTTGGGGTAATGGTAAAGGAAACACTGCAAGGCTTTGCAGGCTTTCCAGGAGCTTAAGACCCGATTCACCTCTGCACCCATTCTCCATCATCCCGATCCAGGTCTTCCTTTCATTGTAGAATTGGATGCTTCAGACACAGGAATCGGGGCAGTTCTCTCTCAATGTCACGGATCTCTAGCTAAAATGTTTCCCTGTGCCTTCTTTTCTAGAAAACTGTCACCTTATGAACAAAACTATGATGTGGGCAATCGCAAACTGTTGGCCATGAAAGCAGTGCTGGAGGAATGGTGCCACTGGCTGGAGGGAGCACAACACCCTTGTACCATCCTAACAGATCACAATAATTTAGATACTTATGCTCAGCTAAATGACTGAATCCCCGACAGGCAAGATGGGCTCTATTCTTCACTCGGTTTAATTTCACAGTCACATACAGACCCGGCTCCAAGAATGCCAAAGCTGACACATTATCACGATTGACTGAGGCAACAAATCACTCCAAGGTAGAGGAGAGTCTCATTCCCGAAAACCTGCTATTAGCACCTGTCCAGTGGGACATCTTGACAGAAACCAATCAGGCCAATGCATAATGTACTCCACCACAAGAATGTCCACATGAACACACCTTTGTTCATCCACCAAGTACATGCTACTCCCAGCTCCGGACACCCAGGCATTACAGCTACTCTTCCTCTCCTTAAGAATCGGTTCTGGTGGCTGTAACATTTGTTAACAACTGCACAGAATGTAACACATCCAGGACTTCCCAAAAACTATCAGCTGGTCTCCTTCAACTATTACCTATCCCTCAACACCCCTGGTCTCATATCGCCGTCGACTTCATTACTGACCTTCCCAACTCCCAGGGCAATACCACCATACTTACAGTCATAGACCAATTCTCTAAATCCTGTCATCTCATTCCTCTACCCAAACTCCCTACTGCCTTCGAAACAGCTGAAGTTCTATGCAACTATGTATTTCGGTTCTATGGTCTACCCAAGGACATCGTATCCGATAGGGGACCCCAGTTCATTTCCCTAGTCTGGTCTGCATTCTTCAAACACCTCAACATAAATGTCAGTCTCACATCTGGTTAGCACCCACAGTCCAATGATCAGACTGAATGCATGAACCAGGAACTCACGTTTCCTCAGTGCGTACTGCCAACAGAACCAATTGATACTTAATGTGGGGCAAAATTCACTTCAGAAACCTGCCACTGGTCCATCTCCCTTCAAGTGTGACTTAGGCTACCAACCTCAGTCACTGAATAGCTGCGGCGCAGTGAGGAGACTTGGAATTGAGCACACACCCACTTACAGCAAGCTGTGAGGAGACAAGAGGAACAGGCCAACCGCCACCGTCGTCCCAATCCTGAATATTCCCCAGGTCAGTGGGTTTGACTATCCACCAGAGACATTCCATGCCTCAGACTTCCAGGCAAGAAACTCCGTCCTAGCTATGTTGGTCCATTTAAAATGATCATACAAATTACTCCAGTTTCATTTCGTCTAGATTTGCCTGCTAATTATTGTATTCCTCCCACTTCTCATGTTTCACTGTTGAAACCCGATGGTGGTCTGGGAGGAGTGCAGGAGGAGGGAGCCAAGATCCAAACACCCCCGCCCATTCTGGTCGACGGTGAGGAGGTGTACCAGGTTCGAGTACTACTCGACTCCAGGCACCAGGGCGGTATAATCCGGTATCTGGTTGACTGGGAGGAGTACGGCCCGGAGGAGCGCTCCTGTTTTAATGCGAGGGACATACTCGACTCCATACTCACGGAGGAGTTTCATAGGAAGCAGATAACCTCAAGATGGCATGGCAGCCATTGTGCTTGGCTCTCCAGTTGTTTTTGTGTTTTTGTTAGTTTTTCCTATTTTTTGTTTGTCAAACACGATCAGTTTCACCAGAGAAGAACTGCTGAACATTCGGCAGAACACACCACAAAATCTCCAACCGGTTTTCGATTATTTGGATGTTTTGCTGAACATAGTAGTCGGCGGAGCTGCAGCGCTGTTTAGATGCTTTAGGACGCGCAAACGAGGGAAGCGAGCCGGCGCGCTCGTGAAGCTCAGACAGCGTGGATTTTGACGTTGCCTAGCATCCGTCTGGCGAATCTCCGCTCTCTACCCAACAAAGCGGACAAACTACTTCTGCTTTCCCGGTTAAATAAGGACTTTTCAAACTCTGTTGCTCTGTGTTTCACGGAAACCTGGCTGAACAGCGCCATTCCAGATGCGCGTTACATCTGCCTAATTTCCAGCTGATCAGAGCAGATCGCGAAGCGGAATCAACGTGGAAATCGCGCGGCAGCGGGACATGCTTCTACATCAATGAAAGGTGGTATACAGATGTAAGTGTTAAAGAAGATGTGCTGTTCAGATCTAGAAATGCTTTTCATCAACTGTAAACCTTTCTACTCGCTGCGAGAGTTCTGCACGTTCATTCTCGTGAGTGTCTACATTCCACCGCAAGCGCACATGAACTCAGCTTTACAGAAACTTGCTGATCAGATCATAGACACAGAACAACAACACCCAGACTTTGTTTTAATCATTCTAGGAGACTTTAATAAAGCAAATCTCTCCCGTGAACTGCCCAAATACAGACAGCATGTCACATGTCCCACCAGAGACAGTAATATACTGGATCATTGTTACACAACAATAAAGGATGCATATCACTCTGTCCCACGGGCAGCTTTAGGACTCTCTGATCACTGTTTGGTTCATCTTATTCCAACTTACAGGCAGAAACTGAAGTCAGCTAAACCTGTAGACAGAGCGGGTTTTACAAGCTTGTCTCGACTGATTGGAGTGTTTTTGAAGCTGCTGCAAATGATCTGGAAGAGCTCACAGAGACTGTAACATCTTATATCAGTTTCTGTGAGGATGTGTGCATCCCTACCAGGACTCATCTAACTTATGACAACGACAGACCATGATTTACTGCTAAACACAGACAGCTCCGTCAGGCCAAAGAAGATGCTTACAGGAATGGGGACAGAGTCTTGCATAAACAGGCCAAAAACACACTGGAAAAGGAGATCAGAGTGGCAAAGAGGAATTATTCTGATAAGCTAAGGATCCAATTATCTTCCAGTGACACGGCTTCAGTGTGCAAAGGTCTGGAAGACATCACCAATTACAAGACACCATCCCCCAGCACTGTGGAGAATCAACAACTGGCAAACGATCTGAATGAGTTCTATTGCAGGTTTGAAAAAACACCTCCTGCAACCCCCCTCTCCCCCATACCTCAACTGCAGATAAGAGAAGATGACGTGCACTAGGTCTTCAAAAAGAACAAGAGAAGGAAGGCACCAGGCCCAGACAGTGTGACACCAGCCTGTCTGAAATCCTGTGCTTACCAGCTGGCCCCATCTTCACACAGATCTTCAACAGATCACTGGAGCTGTTGATGCCTTCAACACCCCTACTAGCCATTATGAGTATCAAGTAATGCCAATCAGGCTGGTTAGTGCCTCAGCCATAACCCTGCTCTGTCAAACAGGTCCAACCCTTCCTAGGTTTTGCCCAATTTTTCAAACAGTTCATTAGTAACTAGCACCATTGCAGAACCCCTTACTGATCTAACTACGAAGACCTCTAGGTAGCTTCTATGAGTAAAGAGTCAGAGAAGACTGACTGGACATTTAAACAGCTAAAGCAGCAATAGTTACACACCCATACTGACCTTCCCGGATCATTAGTTGTCCTTTATAGTGGATATAGATGCCTCAGACTTGTGTGGAGCTGTTTTGTCTAGTCTCAAAGTTGGCAATTGAAGAATGAAGACACTGGCTGGAGAATGTGCCTCACTAAGCTCTCCACTGCCAGCCAGCCAGTTGAACTTGTGATGCAGCTTGTTTTCAGCATCCCCCAAAACATAGTATCTGACAGGGAGTCATAGTTAAAGGTGCAATAGGAGATCTCAGAAAATGCCAACTTTAGCCTGATAGCACTGAAAGCGAACGTCCCACCCTCCCTGCAAACGCTGTGCAAAGCCACGCCCCCTGAACGCACATACGCTCAAAAGAGCAGAATACCAGAGACAACATTAAATTACTACAATAAGGTACATCAACGGTTCCCAATTACAGTCCTCGCACCCTCCCCACTCTGCACATTTCATATGTATATCTTATCACGTCCGACGGTTGTTATAAGTTATAAGTGCCCTGCAAAGTGGACATTACCAGATATACTGCCATGATTCCAGTTCAAAGCGAGCGTATATGTTCCATACAAAGGGCATTAAAGTGTTCGAGACTTTGTATTTATTTACAGAGATATGTTATGTCACACTTCACACTTCTCTAGTAAGTTTCATCTGTGTGTGAAGACGCTGCATAGCGCAAATCCGTAAATGAATGTTCCCAAGTGAATTAAACTTCAACAGATTTCCCCTGCTCAGGGAGTAGGGAGCAATGAACACTGTGTAGGGAGCATGTCAATCGGAACACAGTTCATGCACGTAGCTCTATTCTAACGAGCTGGTTATGTGAATCAGGTGTGTTATCTAAGCGAGACATGCAAAATATGCAGAGTGGGGGGCGCGAGGACTGGAATTGGGAACCGCTGGGCTACATCATGTGTCATTCACTGGTGAGAAAACTTTATAGCACAGCTAGTAAAAGTACTACAATACCAGGAAGGAAGATCGGGTTGTTGATGTTTGCCTGCCATTCTCGCTCTGTCTGCACAGTGTGCGTGAACACGCTGATGATGTATCCTGTCTGCGTGAACAGGGTGTGCAGAGGTAAACAAATACATATGTTGACAGGCAGGTAGGAAAGCCAGTTAAAACACTCAGGCCGAGCGTTTTGATTGGACGAACATTTCCTGGTCCTACACCTTCCACAGAATATATAAATACAGATAAATACATTTAGACCACTTAACTTAATGATTGCTATCAGGATGTGAAGAGACTTTCAACCAGAATAACAAAAAATGTTTCTGAAGACAATCACCTATTGCACCTTTAACTTCCCTATTTTGAAATGCTTTCAGTTGTTTTATTGAAGAATCCATCAGCCTGTCATCTAGTTTTCACCCTCAATCTAATGGCTAAACAGAGAGGGTTAACCAGTAGAAGACCCTTAGATGCTTGGTCTGTAACAATCCGATTTCTTGGAGCTCATGTCTGATTTGGGTACAGTTCATTCACACCACCTAGTTTTCTTCCTCTGTAGATATTTCCCCCTTTGAATGCCTGTTTGTGTTTCCCCTTTTTCTGGAGCTTGAGTCTGAGGTTTTTGTACCATCTGCAACAAAACTGGCCCAGAGATGCCAACTAGGGATGGGCGATATCTTATCATTTGCGATATACCGGTAAAAATTCTCCCCCCCGATAAGAATTAGTCTTCCCGCAATAAAAACGATAAAGTCTAGTTGTTGACATTTCTGTGTGCGACTGTGCGGAGCGATATCGCGGAAGGTGGACATGAAATTGAGGAGGAGTTTATAGCTAAATGAGGAGCTCCTTCTACAATCTGGAACTGGTTTGGTCAGGGCTGTACAGTGCACAAAAAAATTAGTCTGAATAAATGTAGTACAGTATCACGTGTGTGATACAGTTCTGCATGTGTATGAGCCTGTTTACAAACCTGTTGTCCAACAAAGATTTCATATATTGACATGCTTTGTAGAGTGTTTGAAATAACTTCTTTTTATGACCAGACGTGGTTTCATATTACAGAATTATAGTATTATATACAGCGATACAGGCTATGTCGATTAGCATTGCATTATAAATATACTTTCCTTATAAACAAACACCCAAGATTGTTTGAAGAACACAGATAAACCAATAAATTTTTGTGTATGTTTATTGTCTTAAAGTTTCATCAGTTATAATTTCTCTTTCTCCTTTGTGCGTTTTATTCAGCGATAACTGGATAGCTTGGTCCATATTAGGGATTTCAAGGAGCATAGTCAGTAGTATTACTTCTGCTATGGACTGTGTAGTTTCTGTGCAAGAGCACCCCCCGGCTTCCAGTATGAATTAAACAGTCATTGCATTACATGTGTACTCAGTAATGCTCATAACACCCTATTTTGGGTAAAAATAGGAAAGATAATACTTTTCTCTAAAGAAACAGGATTCCCTGAATTATCGTCATTGAAATTGTTATCACAATCTGGGCATTCACATAGAGGACAATCTGACCTGGAGTGTCAATACCACTACTATCATCAAGAAGGCACAGAAGAGACTGCATTTCTTGAGAATACTCAGGAATTACCAGCTCACACAAAACCTGTTGGTGTCCTTTTACCGTTGCTCTGTTGAGAGCATTCTGACATACTGCATTTGTGTGTGGTTTTCTAGCTGCACTGCTGTGGAAAGGAAGGCTCTCCAGAGGATCATCACCACAGCCCAGAAGGTAATCGGTTGTCCCTTCCCCTCTATGGAAGAGTTACACAGTTCCCACTGTCTCTTGAAAGATCAAACAAATTTCAAGGATCCATCTCACCCAGGACATTGTCTTTTTGAATTGCTACCTTTGGGCAGACGGTACAGGGTGCTAAAAACTCGAACAAACAGATTAAGGAACAGTTTCTATGCCAAGGCTATTTCTGTTCTGAATACTACAAAAATGTAAACTAAACATCATGTGAGTTGTGTTCATCTCTGTTGAATGTGATGTGAATAGTTTACATGTCTGTTTTTAAATACTACAATAAATTAACTGATAATTATGTGCAATATTGAATGAGTTGTGCAAATCTGTTGAATGTGATATCAAACAGTTTACATGCTCAAACTATCTGGTTTTGTATACAGCAATAACATTTAGTATATTGTTGAATATGAGTCATGTAACCGACTGTTGAATGTGAGACGTCTTCTGTGTGTAATGCTATGTTACAGATCCTGTCATCTGTTTACTATTTATTAGATTTATTTATTTTTTTTGTTACACTATGCACCCAAATGATTGCATTCAATTTCGTTGTACTAGTACAATGACAATAAAGATATTCATTCATTCACCAGGAATATCGTGATATATTTTAAGCCCATATCGCCCATCCCTAATTCCAATTTGCCTGGTGGAGTGCAAGGAAAGCCCTGCTGTATATAGATACTCTTAACAGGAATAGGCTGATCAGGACACAGTCCTACTCTACTACTCAGTCCAGGTCAGAGGGTGTGGTTCAACAAGGGATCTCCTCCTTCCTGTTGAGTCTCAGAAACTGGCCTCTCAGAATCCAACATCAGGAACCATTCCTAGCTGTAAGACTTCTGCCTGAACTGACCTTTCCGGCAACTAGAAAGCATTTTGATCTTTTCTAGTTTAGTTGCCAATCAGATTGTTTTCACTTGTTTGTTAGCCAGCTTCTGTGAAAATGTAGTACTCTTTGTTGAATCTTTAAGCCATTTTTGTATCATTTAACTGAATACCACAGTAAATGCATTCAAGATATTCTGAGTTCATACTTCAACCGTCTCTTAGTACTCCTCTTCCCAGTAGTTCAGTGGTTGAGCACCACCCTTTCTGGAAGATTAGGGTTTGATTCCCACCTACAGCACAAAAACTCGTTCCACACCACTTTTCTTTCGTTAGCTTGCTTGTCAAAACCATTGTCAAAAAGACATTTCACACATCTCAGCCTAGTAAACCATTTTAGACACACATTTTGCGGAGATTACCGCACCATTATTTACCAAAATGTAAAAATAATTTTTGATACCTGTTTATTATTATTATTATTATATTATTATTATTACTCTACTAAAAAAAACTCTCCCCTAAACAACATGCAATAACAAAATGATCTGTGGTTGGTTGCTGTACATGTATTTCAGGTGGTCTCTTCCTGTCTAAGCAGGCAGAATTGGCCAGAATAAGCTGCAATGAGGACCACACTTTATATTGTCTAGGTCTAATAGGATTTTTCTATACACTATTTTTTTTGGTGATTCGTGGTCTGAAATAACAGGCCTCTTACCATAACAGAAGTCACAGCTGGAAGGACAGTGTTTCTGCATGAGTATCCTCTTGCTGTCACAATACCCCTTCCTTGCCCAAGCAGGACAGATAAATAATCGATCCAAACACCCTGCAGTGGTATGGAAAACAGGAAATAAGAAGGTGTCAGGTGTCAATTTTAGAAATGCAACAGTATAACAAGTAATCCAGTTTGTATAGTTATTTTTGATGGGGGTTTTTTTGTGCTTATGAGTAAAATACCATAGAGTCGATGTAATCCCCAAACCTCATCTTGAGTGATGAGTTTGCGGCCTGTCAGTGTGGCGTTGAGGTGCATTAAAGCCTTGCGATTCTGAGAATGCATCAAACCCAGTACATGACCGATCTCATGAGCCGCCACGTGAACTAGATCTGTCAGCCACACTCCTGAATACAACGACAATCACAGACACAAACACGTACAGGTCAAATCCACTTCCTCTTTTTAACCCCTAAAAATATAGCAGCAGAAATCATGACTCTGAATACCACTAAACAAAACAACATGCAGTTTACTAGATGTTCTAATAAAATCTTAATTGCTGTAGTCTTTTTAAAAAAACAAAAAATTTAACTCATTTTAAGGATTTTTTTCCATTGATTGAATGAATGATCACGTGATTTGACACGTTGTTACTTTCAAAAGGTAATTTCATCTATTTTGATCACTACCATAGACATCAGTGTTTATATCCATTTTTAATCTTTATTAAACTTCTGTAATCATTTAATTTTTGTAGAAACTGTTTCATGCCTATACAGAAAACTGCTATTTTTGGGTCATTGGCAGCACAAACGCAGATTTGACTGTTCTAGTGTGATTGTACTTGTTAAAGCTTTCATTAAAAAGAAAATTGTGCTTCTTAATGCATCTTAAAGGCTCTTGTTTAGAGTCAGAACTAGGGTTGGGTATCGTTTGAATTTGATCAATTCCGATTCCCATTCTGCTTATCGATTCCCAATTTCGATTCCAATGTGGTAAAAAAATGAAGTCAAACATTTAGATATCAAACATGTTTATTCTGTGTCTCTTTTTGCAAAACATTTAATTGCTGCTGAATACCATGAACAAAAATCAGCAGGCTACATAAGAACTGGACTCGATTAAGAGCTGTTTGAGTGAAAAATTGTGCTGTACGATTCTGGATAAATTCAGCCTTTTTTTTTAATGGATGTTGTGGTTCTCTCACAATTCTGAAGAAAAAACGTTAGACAACTAAACAAAATCTCATGGCATTTATGAATAGAATGATTCAATGACTCACTCAAAATTGACTTGTTTCATTACTGGATGAATCAGTGTTTTTGAATGAATCGCTTGAATGAATGATTCAAAGACAAATACATTTTTAACAGCCCCTTTTCACCACCTAAAAAAAAAGCTCACATGAATTGATAGGCGCAATTAAATTTTTTATTTTACAACAAGTATCCAATTCCGGACCTTAAGTATCCGATTCTGGAATTGGAAGTGATTTTCGATTCTCAAACCTAGTCAGAACTAATAATAAGTAGGGGTTTGATATGTTCTATCTGGTCTATTTTATGGTGTCTGTATATTTATTTTGGCGTAATGAACATTTCTTAAAATTATGACACCCAGGAAGCTTTCTGGACCATTTCTACAGCATGGTAGTAAGTCAAGTAAACAATAATATTCCAGTTTTCTACATTTTCACCCAATGGGGGAAAAAACACGTGCCTTTATTCCAGCTGAAGCGCATGTTTCCCAGAATCCAGTACTCGTCATCATCAAAGTGGATCTCTCCGGTCTGAGGAAAGAAGGCGTGGGCCAGTTCTCCGGTGATGCCGTCGAAACAGTAGTGCAGGTAGGACTGCAGACAGTCGGTGTGGTTTCCAGAGTAGAAGCCTGACGAAAGTCAACCAACCAATATGATTCTTGAATAGTACCTCCTCTCCGATACGCATTATACCAAAGACGATACATCCCATTTTTTGTATGTCTCCATGTCTATACTACAACTCAGAATCAGTCCCATTTAACTTAATTTAACTGACTCAAACACAGCTTCCAGCAAGTACAAACCGTTCACCACCAGTCACTGGGGTGGATCTTCAGAACCTGGCAGTGATCAATGAGAATCATGCCAATCTGAGGAACCGTCAAGCAAGAGGTGCGTTTCCCGAAACAATGACATAACTCGCTGCTTAACTAACCACAGTATGATACATTGTTGAAGAATCTAACTAGCAATTTAGGACCATTTCCTGAAAATGCAGGAACTTTGTCACGCATTCGTCGTTCGAACCACCTTAATCGTTAATGATGCCAAGCTGATGGTGGAGTGATAACTTCACTTAATCAAATTAACAGAAGAATTGCGTTTTTGTTCTCTGTTATTTTGCTGGTACACACATGCACACTCTTCAAAACAGTGCTTTAATTCTCTTAAGAAACTAAAAGATGTAGAATGAAATTGTATGCGTATGGAATGAAAGATTTGATTGAACTACATGCTAGCTTGCTTATTTTGCTCAAGTGCATGATCTCCACGTCATAGTAACAACAAACTGTGCTTCTACCCACAGGTCGAGAGATGTAGTTCCAGCCATTACAACTTTGTGATGGTGTTTGCGAAAGTTCGCTAAAACGTTAGATTTGGGAAACACCAAATCCTTGAACGATGTCGTTAATGATGGAAGTTGTGACCATAGTTGGCAAATTATAAAATTTTTCTCAGAAACACAAAACCACCAACTTAACACATTCTGTATTACTTTGTCATTTCAAATTCCTCTGTACTGCAACAAACAAACAAACAAAAATGTATTTGATGTACCAATTTTGATGTCGGCTTCTTGATCAGATGGGACCTCACGAAAACTGAAGGGCGAGACATCGCTCCACATAGAGAAGGCCTTGGCTATGCCTCTCCGTGTGTCAGTGGCATTCAAAAGATTCCTTGGAAATGACAGCAGTCTGCATGAACACACAAAGCACCCATTAAAATGTGGACAAGTAAACAAAAAAATGTACATTTATTCACTGAGGATAAATGATTCTGCCATCATCTACTCATATTGTTCCAAACTTGTATGACTTACTTCCTGCCGTGAAACACGTTTTCATTTCTAAAAGAAGTTTTATACCAGATCAAACTTTGACAGACCAGGATATGCAAGACCCCAATGAAAAATGAATGGCATAACTATACTGCATGACCGGAGGGAAACAAATTCTGTACTCATTGACCTTTGGATCCATGCTTTTGAAATCCTAGAGCTTCCAAACATGGGAAAACATGGAAAAAATGTAAACAGGTTATGAAATATCAACAAAACAGAAGCCGTGCGGGACTTCACAGGTTTCAAACAGACGGCTGTGATATCAGACGAATGCACAAAAACATAAAAGGATTCTTACTTGTAAGTCAGCTTGAATTTGTCCCACTGCAGTTTCTCTGGAGTGAGCGTGTAACGTTTGTTTCTGGAAAGTCGAAGCACATGGGAGCGGGCGTCTTTATGAATTCCAATGATTAAAACACCAGACATGAGAGCTTCTTCCTTGGACAAAAAAAATCTCAGATTAGATTAGATTGATCTGTGAGCAGGATTTTCCATGAAGGTCTGTGCCATGCTTAATCCTTCAAGAGCGATAAGTCCACTTGTGAGGTGCTTTAAAGTTTAATTTGCTCTAATAAACGGCTTGTTGAGCCAGGAACACATCTTGTATTGATTAGTCAGGAGTAAAATGAGAAAGTTCAGTTCAGTTATTAAGTCAGACTTGTTGGACTGCTCTTCTCATCTTTCAGCCAGTCTGCTCCGCTGTCTGATGTAAGACAATTATTTCATGCTCTTTAAAAAAGAGTGCATGCAAAGCATTGCAGTACATTTACATTCAATTAAATTCTTAGTTTAAAACTCCACATTAGTTTAAACCTTTCATACTTGTTTCAAAATACAAGATAATTGTCATATATAATAAGAACATTTGGTTTAATCACCAATACACAACAGCATGACCTTTCAATTAAGTAATTTGATCTATTTAAACAAAATAAAAGTTCAAATCAGATGCTGTCAGACTGTGAGTGCCGTGGCTCTCGCTGATAGTGATTATAAGCTAGAATAGTTGAATCACAGCGTTATTATAGTAAATCAATGAAGAAAGAAGGACTCTAAAGAGGCTTTTAAGAGATTTACACATCATGTTCTTATAATACTGCAGTTGAAACACACAGATTTGCTCTAACCACACACAACGTTTTTTTTCTGGGAGTTATCTGTGTGTTTTTTCTTGTGAAAGAATTTGACCTCTGTGGTATTACTCAGTTGAGAACTACATTTTTAGTCAGAGTGTGTAACCACAGCCCACACACATAGGGAAGTCGTGGCCTAATGGTTAGAGAGTCGGACTCGTAATCCAAAGTTTGTGGGTTCGAGTCTCGGGCCGGCAGGGATTGTAGGTGGGGGAAGTGAATGTCCAGCGCTCTCTCCACCCTCAATACCACGACTGAGGTGCCCTTGAGCAAGGCACTGAACCCCCAACTGCTCCCCGGGCGCCGCAGCATAAATGCTGCCCACTGCTCCGGGTGTGTGTTCACTGCTGTGTGTGTGTGTGTTCACTGCTGTGTGTGTGTTCACTGCTGTGTGTGTGTGTTCACGCTGTGTGTGTGTTCACTGCTGTGTGTGTGTTCACTGCTGTGTGTGTGTTCACTGCTGTGTGTGTGTGTTCACGCTGTGTGTGTGTTCACTGCTGTGTGTGTGTTCACTGCTGTGTGTGTGTGTTCACGGTGTGTGTGTGTTCACTGCTGTGTGTGTGTGTTCACGGTGTGTGTGTGTTCACTGCTGTGTGTGTGCACATTGGATGGGTTAAATGCAGAGCACGAATTCCAAGTATGGACTTGGCAGTATGTCACTTCACATTCACAGCAAACACATGCTATCAACTTGCTGAAGTACTCAACTACATGAGTGCTCATTATAGAAAATCAACAACAAACAAACATTAAAATAACTTTAAAGAGCCCATGACATTGTTGACATGATTCACAGGAAGCTTCGGTGGGACATATCAAATTATCTTTTTTTAAAACCATGGATGAAAGCACTTTCATGAATACGTTTCATTCTCAACAATAAATTCCAGCCAATTTCTTAGCAAACGGCTGTTGAAAAAAATAAAGTACAAGTGCTAACTTAACTAAAGACTATGTTCCTACAGCTAGTTGGTGACAGGTTGTAATTACGCTGTAATTTATCAGAAATGATACTGTAAGTGTATGTCCACTAAAGGACTGTCAACTATATGAAGGTCTCAAAGCTAACAGTTTTGATTTCATAAAAATGTGCACTGTAATGAATTGGCAGGAAGATGCAAGTCTATGGGGAAAAAAAGGGAAAAAAAATTAAAACATGTCTTTTACTAGCCATAAAAAATCGCCTCATTTTATATTGTAATCCCAGAAGGTATTTGGCCTGAATTTGAACTCAGACGTTGATGTTGAGAGCGCTCTCTGGGTTTCAAAAAGCTGTCCAAATGTTTTCACTTCACTGGTAATCTGACCTTAAACTAGTGCCTGAAACAGACACATTAAGCAGACATTCACAGACACATACACAAACACAGCAGAGAGCCAAGGAGTCTCTGGGTTAGAAATCCACAGTGTTTGCATAAAGCTTGGCTCCTTTTTGCTTCACACAGAGTGTACAGTCTTCCAAACTGGACGACTGCATGGACTGAAAATTGAGTGTTTAATCTTATTTTTATACATTACTGACACTCTATCATCCAATTTGATACTGTTAAAAGCGCTATATAAATAAAGGTGACTTGACTTGACTTGACTAACGTGGAGGATTTTCTATACATGCTGTCAAGTCCTTTGCTGCCTTTTATCTCAATCTTCTGGAAAAGGGTCAAGTGGCGATAGAGCGCCCGAGTCTGCGTGTTTTAAAAGGTAAAAAGCTAGCAGACGCCACTTGCAAACACTGATAGGAGCAGTAAAGTTAAGATAGTAATAACTAGAGGAGATGGAGACTATTTTGGTCCGACAGGGCAGAGGGGACATTCCTGAACTGATTCGCTTTCAGGCCAGACTCTTAGGCCTGCCTTTATATCACATGCATTTACAAGCAGACGTGGTTTTTTAAGCTGCACTCTTGGCAAGCAAGACTTCCATTCTTTTCCAGTGGAAAATAATTGAAAATGGAAAAACATATTTTAGGTCCAAGATACATTGATGTAGTGGAACTCACAAATGACAGTGTTTTGGGGCGATCAGCTTGCCGCCTAGTTTAATCATACAATATGTGTTCAGCTACTCTTGAACTCATGATCTAAAGGAGTTTGAGACTTGAGTAGGGTCTCTTTGCAGGGTGATGCAACTAGATGCCAAAGCAGACACTCGCAGGACTGTCTAAAGATTTAGTCAGAGATCCCCAGAACCCCATGAACCAAGAAGAAACACAACAGGACATGAGTGCATTTCAAGAAACATGTGCCTTCATAAACTGTACGTCCTTCTCTTAGAGAGCAGATGATGAACAGAGTCTTCAAGAGCAACAAGAGCAAATTCTAAGAATGCCATTTTAAAGGCATCACTGAATATATCAAATACGTTTTTTAGCAGGACATGATTTGGAGCCACATTATTTGCCCAACTCTGAGGTTTGGTGTTGGTTGCCAATGTCAATGTTAACTGGAATTCATGCGGCTTTCTGCAGCCGGCACATGGAGCCTCCCAGGACTGTTTGCTGTGTGCATTCCAGTCAGTCGCAGCTGGTACTTCACTGGGTTTCCGAGACAAAAGAAGGTGGAGGTTTAGTCCCAAGCAGCCATAGGATCAGAGATAAACCAGCAGGTGCATTTCCACCGAGCTCAGGGCCCGTATTCTTAAAGATTCTAAGAATCCTCTCAGAGAGCTCCTAATTTAGCTTAAACATTATAGTCTATAGTCTATTATAAGCCTTCACTTTGAAATTACAGGCGTAATTTTTCCTATTTTACAGTACTCTTTCACACTCACTCACTCACTCACTCACTCACACACACACACACACACACACACACACACTATATAGGCCGTATGTACTGTATATATAGCTAAATGAATTACTAACCATAACCTTACAAAAACCTCAAAAGTTTACAATGACTTCAGTAATTACTAGAGAGTTATCATGATCTTCACTTTAGAATAATAATCCAAATAATTAGTAATTCCTTCTGAAGAATTTGGTAATACTTGAGTCAAGGGGAAGTCGTGGCCTAATGGTTAGAGAGTCGGACTCGTAATCCAAAGGTTGCGGGTTTGAGTCTCGGGCCGGCAGGGATTGTAGGTGGAGGGAGTGAATGTCTAGCGCTCTCTCCACCCTCAATACCACGACTGAGGTGCCCTTGAGCAAGACACCGAACCCACAACTGCTCCCCGGGTGCCGCAGCATAAATGCTGCCCACTGCTCCGGGTGTGTGTTCACGGTGTGTGTGTGTTCACTGCTCCGGGTGTGTGTTCACTGCTGTGTGTGTGTGTGTGTGTGTGCACGTTGGATGGGTTAAATGCAGAGCACGAATTCCGAGTATGGGTCACTATACTTGGCTGAATGTCACTTCACTCACTTCACATTACTAGTGGATTACCATGATCTTTACTTTAGAATTAATTATACATTATGTATTATTCATATTAATTATGAACCTATATACAGTAGTTCAGTAGTTCTTAGGGAGGTATGAAAAAATAATAGTTACTGATTAGCTAATAGTGAACTATCACATTTGACTAAGCACTATCACTTACTAATTCATTAATCAGAGTTTCCTGTTAGTTACTAATAGTTACTAGAGTGCTAATATTGCGTTACTCATGTGTTCTTGTGTAGTTATTCATTAATGATGGAACAGTATTCTAAAGTGATACCCTTTTTTCTTTACTAGGATCTTTTCTTTAATTCTAATAGGAAACATTTCTACGAATTTTCTTAGAACTTTGTGGTGGCAAAGAGACCTGCATCTGCAATGAAATCCACAGAAATGTTTGACTACTGACCAACATTTTTCGTATAACTGGTCTCTAATGCTCAGTGTTGGGGGTAACGCATTACAAGTAACAAGTTACATAATCAGATTACTTTTTTAAAGTAACAAGTAACAAGCATTGCATTGCATTGAGTTAGTTTTTCAAATAATTAACGCAAGTTATATTGTTTTCCCATTTATTCACGGACAGCTCTCCTGTATCTGTGTTGAGAGAAATTGGGAGTAAGCGCAGAGACAGAGGCACTTCCCTCAGCCTAAGGTTTATTCATTTTGGCCTTTAGAGTTGCCAAAAAATATAACTTTTGATTTTTTTGTTTTTAAAACATAAAAAAGCAAGCCCAGCCCAAGTGACAAAAAGTAACGCAAAAGTAACATAATGTATTACTTGCCATAAAAAGTAACTATGTAACGTAGTTAGTTACTTTTTTATGGCATAATACAATATTGTAATGCATTACTTTTAAAAGATCTGCATAACCCAGAGGACAGTTCTCAGGTGTGGAATCATAGGATGGATACGGATAACTTTGCAAAATACATGGCATCAAATCTTTGAATCATATTCAAGGACTTTTTGTTTGAAGCAGTAAGTAGCAAGTAAACCAGATGAGGATGAATGTGAAGAAAGTGGATTAAAGGTAATTTAGCACACACTGAATAACAGGGATAATGCTGCCAAGCAGCCTTTTGCTGGGTAATGACCTTGAAAGAGTCTCTGATCGTTGTATTTTCTTAGAATTGCAGGTCATTTTCTCCAAATGCAGGATATCAGGATATAGGCCTGTACAACTAATCATATCCATGTCACGTTGTTAGATTCAGGAACAGAAAATGGATAAATCTGAAGTGTCTTGAGGTTTAGCTGCTTTCCTCTTCATATGTTTGGTATTCTCGAAGACTCTTTTCTTTGTTGCACCACACTACATAACGATACATGACAAGAAACCGTGGCCTATATTCAATCTCCAGCTCCTTCCAGGATACAGCCGCTCACAAGAATCATGGTTCAAGGTGCTTTTAATGGACAAGGAACCATGTTTGACAATGGCTGACCTCAGCACAAGCAATCAATCAAGTGATCTGTTCGAACAAACACGTAACATAATACACAAGAGAGCGACGTGCTGCAGACAAGCCCAACCTACAAAGCATTATATTATCATAATGCTGTAATTGTTAAAGCCTTTCCTAATCCAAAATGCGATACTTCAGAGCCTTATCGATGCTCCTTCCACGACAAAGACAAACTATCTTCCCAGCTACTTTTGTGATGACCGAATGATCAGACACTTTCCAAAATATTGTTCATTCAAGTCAAAAGAGCTACTCTTATCTATTCTTTCACTGCGTCGGGCAGCTTTCTCAACTGTTGGTCATGAGCTGCCAATGGTGACTGTAAATTATGTAACACTGCTAGATCCAGAAAAGTCTTCTGTGAAATAGAAAGGTCTGAGATGTGGACTGGATACGTTTGTACATTTACTGAGACAGTGTAGTAATATGCCAAAGCAAATAGTTAAATAGCCCAAACAAAACCGTCAACACTTCTATAAACCAGCCAGACTGAAAAACCTTGGACAAGTAATGCAAGGGTTAAAATCCTAGAGACAATCGAGGGGTTCAATCGAGGGATCTTCTTTTGTATTGTGACTTATAGTACATCCAAGTGATTATTGAAAAAGAAAAATAGGTGGGTACTTGCTTCTATGCATCAGTTGTTGATTGGATGTTGAGATGGGGGTGTGGTATTCAAAAGTGAGGTTTAAAGGAATAGTTCACCGAAAAATAAAACTTTGCTGAAAATGTAATCTCCCTCAGGTCATCCAAGATTAGGATGAGTTTGTTTCTTCATCAGATTTGGAGAAATGCATCAGTGTCTCAGCAATGGATGCTCTGCAGTGAATGGGTGCCGTCAGAATGAGAGTCCAAACAGCTGATAAAAACATCACAATAATCCACACCACTCCAGTCCATCAGTTAACATCTGGAGAAGACTAAAGCTCAAACAAATCCAGCATTCATTAAGGCGTGTTTAACTTCAAACCATTGTT
Organism: Barbus barbus; assembly: GCF_936440315.1. Lineage (NCBI taxonomy): Eukaryota > Metazoa > Chordata > Actinopteri > Cypriniformes > Cyprinidae > Barbus > Barbus barbus. Next base: position 1,634,890 of record NC_136757.1, read on the forward strand.
TCCGGCTAAAATACAAGTCCGTAATCCATAATAATGCTTCCTCCAGTGAAAAAGCCCATCTCCTGTTGTCTCTCACATACGGTGGCCGAGAGTACAGTGCCCAGGAGGGGCCATCTTTGGTTCACTTAGTTTTGTCGAGGCCACGACACATTAACTCGTGGGAATGTGATATTATGTCGTGCCACGAGATCGTTTAGTCGAGGTAACGACATCCTTGTCGTGGCCATGACTTCTTATGTTGAGGGAACAATATATTTTTCTCATGGCCACGAGTTTAATGCATAAACAAACCTACGTGACCATAGCAATCTGGGATTTTCAGAGATGGATAAAACATTTTTATTAACATTAAACATTTAATTTAATATTTCTATATTATTATTATTAGGTTACATTAACTTGTTAGAGCTATATTTTTATATTTATTTCATATAAATATAATATTTTATTATTTCCCCTTTCAATTCGTGTATCGCTTTACCTAATTAACGTTCTGTATAATTGTGCTATTTGCTACCATATATTTTGCAAATACTGTAAAGGCCTGACAATTATTCCCATCTTTATGATTGTAGGCTATTTATGCCCATGCGTGATGATAAATGAGCGTGTTGTGTTTTCATTTACGAATTAAACTACGTAAATGATTGATTCCTCGACGAAACACTAGGTAGTAGGCTATAATATTAATCATTATTAATTCGCAGAAAAAATAAATTATATTCTATTCTATTTTATTTTATGTACTTATGTAACATTTAGCCTATTCACGATAAACTTAATTCGAGTGCTGTTTACATTGCGTGCCATTGCTTACAGTCCGGTAACCTATATATGGTCAATATAATTTAATTATGTAATATATCTTTATAGTAATTAATATAATAATTTCTTAATTCAAAATAAAATATTAATGAATACATCTCTGATAAACCCGGGTTGCTATGGTCACGTACGTAGGTTTGTTTATGCATTAAACTCGTGGCCACGAGAAATGGATGTTGTTCCCTCGACAAAATGATCAATTCGACAATGATATTATGTGGTGGCCAAGATTAAATATGACGTTCCCATGAGTTAATATGTCGTGGCCATGATTTAATATGACGTACCAATGAGTTAATATGACGTACCAATGAGTTAATATGACGTTCCCATGAGTTAATATGACGTTCCCATGAGTTAATATGTCGTGGCCATGATTTAATATGACGTTCCCATGAGTTAATATGACGTTCCCATGAGTTAATATGACGTTCCCATGAGTTAATATGACGTTCCCATGAGTTAATATGACGTTCCCATGAGTTAATATGACGTTCCCATGATTTAATATGACGTTCCCATGAGTTAATATGTCGTGGCCATGATTTAATATGACGTACCAATGAGTTAATATGACGTACCAATGAGTTAATATGACGTTCCCATGAGTTAATATGTCGTGGCCATGATTTAATATGACGTTCCCATGAGTTAATATGACGTTCCCATGAGTTAATATGACGTTCCCATGAGTTAATATGACGTTCCCATGAGTTAATATGACGTTCCCATGAGTTAATATGACGTTCCCATGATTTAATATGACGTTCCCATGAGTTAATATGTCGTGGCCATGATTTAATATGACGTTCCCATGAGTTAATATGTCGTGGCCATGATTTAATATGACGTACCAATGAGTTAATATGACGTACCAATGAGTTAATATGACGTACCAATGAGTTAATATGACGTTCCCATGAGTTAATATGACGTTCCCATGAGTTAATATGACGTTCCCATGAGTTAATATGACGTTCCCATGAGTTAATATGTCGTGGCCATGATTTAATATGACGTTCCCATGAGTTAATATGTCGTGGCCATGATTTAATATGACGTACCAATGAGTTAATATGACGTTCCCATGAGTTAATATGACGTTCCCATGAGTTAATATGACGTTCCCATGAGTTAATATGACGTTCCCATGAGTTAATATGTCGTGGCTATGACAAAACTAAGTGAACTGAAGATGGCCCCTCCTGGGTACCGTACGAGAGAGCTCAACACGCTGCAACTTCAGAAAACACATGCAAATAGAAAAAACACCTGCAAATCAAGAAAACATTTTCATCAGTCTGACAGCACGTGCTGCCAATGCTCACAACACAAACAAATAAAGAATTATATTTGCAGCGCGTGTTGTCAAATTGATGAAGTTGTTTTCTTAATTTGCAGGTGTTTTCTCTATTTGCAGCGCGTTGAGCTCTCTTGGCCACCATACTCACATCAGAATCCAGCCACATATTTGTTTAGAGCTGTTATGTCTTGTATACGGTGCTTGATCTGTGCAGATTTCTCTCCTGATTCAGACCAGAACACTTTTTCACTGGAGGAAGAGTTATTATGGATTATGGACTCGTGTTTTGAAGTTAAAAACCTACTGATGGATTTGTTTCTTACAAACATGCAGCTTTTTGCTTCACAAGACATTAATTGACTCTCATTCTGACGGCACCCATTCACTGCAGATAATCAGCTGGTGAGCAAGTGATGCTAAATTTCTCCAAATACATTTTGATGAAGAAACAAACTCATCCTCATCTATGAAGTGCACTAAATGAACACAGAAGTCCTGCAAGCATCACCAGAGAGATGTCATAGACGGTTAAAGATCTTTTGATTAAACATTTTGAAGTTAAAACATAAAAAAATGAAACATGCACAGATGAATTGTTCACAGTAAGATCTATAACATGCATTTAATGTAGTTTTCATTTCATGTCTACTATTCACGGCTCATGATTCGGGACTGCCCATACTTCCAGGACTACATGTGCCTCCAAGCACCCTACCTAGTGATGAATGGGTCGCTCTCTGCAGGCATTACAGACCTCCTCGCAGGTGGTAGCCTATATTAGGGGGAGTGGATGCACTCAGTCTAGAGAGAGTTTTACAGGACAAGACTGTGAGTGGAAAATGAGTTGTTCTGTTTCTCGGAAGAGAAAGGAGAACAACAGTATATTTAAATGATTGTGTAGCCTAAGTGTTTTTGTTTTTCTAAGGGTTACACTAGTATGGATCAGTCACAGTGAAGAAGCCTAAAAGCCACAAAGCACCTAAATGCATTGTTTGGCATTGCCAAAAGCGCATGCTCGAAAGTTTCAGAATGTAAAAGTAGAGGTGAAACACACACAAAGAAAAGAAACCGCAGCACAGAACGCGTACACGTCCGAGGGGAAATGCAGAAGAATGTCATTACTGCTGTCAGACAGACGTCGCTCGTCCCCGCGTCGCGTCTCGCCACGAGCACTGCGTTTTAGGAACGACGCGTCAAGTTAAAAGCAGTTCGCCGCGTCTCGGATCCCCCGCGTTGCGTTCTGTCCCACTCCGTTGCGCTTTTTTTGGACGGCCGCTTCTTGTATTTTTATAACTCAAGGGTTTCAATGACGCGTGACGCTTTGACGCGTGTCTAGCGCTTCTGAAACGATCGTCTTGATGAAAATCTAATAGCATACCTCAAGTCTCCAGACAGGCAAAGCCGTGACTTCATGCATCAAGAGCCCAAACCCCGCCGCCGCGAGCAGAAGCAGTCCTGCGAAGTATTCTTCTTTCCGCAGACTGCCGTAACCTTCACGCACCATCTTAGCGACGTCGCCGTCCGAATGATTTCCCCTAGCAAAGACGTGTCAGACCTCCTCAGCCTTTATTTCCCGCGGGTGACTGGGCTTGCCATTGGGTTCCTGCAGCTCTGAGAGCGGCCAGTGCGCCAGACTGCAGCTCAGTGAAGCACACATTGTAATGCAATCAATGCAGCTTTTACCACTCTTGCTGTTTCATTGTCATTTTTGGAGGATTAATCATCTTTCAAAAGACATCTGCCTTTGATTCGGCATCATGCTTGCGTTTAAAAACAAAAGTAGCCCAAATATAGCTTATTGAACATCCAGGTTACTTAGCAAATGTTACAGATTACAGATTACAAATGACCCTAAAATGTAATAAGTAGTGTAACTGTTTCAATTACTTTATTAATGTAACTGATTGCGTTTGACTACTTTATGATTACTTCTAATGTTTTCAACTGTTAATCATTTTCAAACATGTAAAGCAGGCAGGGTTAACGCTCAACACTGACTACTGTCAGACTTTCAGAATCCCTCATCTACTGAAATAAGATTATTATCATTTAAGCACAGCCACAGCAAAATATTACTTTGAGATCATTCTGAGGTTAAATACAGATTTAAAACCATAAGAAATTGTTTAGTCAAAATCAAGTCTGCACACAGAAGGAAACACTGGCATCTAACAACGCTTTGGAAAAAAAGTTCATCTTACATAATAAATATACATAAACCCAGATAGGAAATAAAACTCATCGAATAAGCATGTGTCCTAAACTCCTGAAACACGGGCGTCTCATATTTATTCGCATTGGTTTCGTTTGAACCAAAGTTGTTGTTTTTTTAAACATTATGTAAATTGGACTTTTAACATTTACCCACAATATATTTGAATGAATCAGGTCACATGAACCCTGAGCCACCAGAAAGGCTAAATAAGCATAAAACAACCTTAAAATAACCATTTTATTCTTAGTGTCGTCGACCTGATTGCAAAGACACTATTTAAACTTATTGACACATTATTTTCCTTTTTTGATATTGTGCAGTTGCTTTGACACAATTTGCATTGTAAAAAGCTCTATATAAATAAAGGTGACTTGACTTGACTTAGTGTGAGGAATATTTTAATAATCTGAAGAAACATTTCCGCTATAACGAACCCTTTGTCCAATGGAATGGTTCCATGGATATTAAAGGTTCTTCATGGAACTATATGGATACCAATAAAGAAGCTTTATTTTTAAGAATGTGTAAACATTTTTTTCACCTGACATGTTTAACTAGAACAATCTAAATCACTCATTACAGACATTTCCTTAAAAGTTTTTAGTGGTATGCTATATCTTATATTCTTCTAGGCATGGATATTGCATTGAATCAGATATCAGTCTCCATTGCATTTGATTTTCTGAAAATGACTTTATCTGTCAAAAGAGAAGCATTAATTACCCAACAAAATCGGATGAACTCCTTCTGCTCTCCCGGTCAAACAAGGATTTTTCTAACTCTGCTGCTATGTGTTTCACGGAAACCTGGCTGAATGGCGACATACCGGACAGCGCGATCCATCTGCCTAATTACCAGCTGATCAGAGCAGATCACGACGCAGAATCAACGGGGAAATCGTGCAGCGGCGGGACGTGCTTTTACATCAATGAGAGGTGGTGTACAGATGTAACTGTGTTAAAGAAGATGTGCTGTTCAGATCTAGAAACACTCTTCATTAACGGCAAGCCTTCATTCTCGTGAGTGTCTACATTCCACCGCAAGCGCACGTGAGCACAGCTTTACAGAAACTCGCTGATCTGATCACAGAGAGTGAGCAACAACACCCAGACTCTGTTTTAATCATTCTCGGGGACTTTAATAAAGCAAATCTCTCCCGCGAACTGACAAAATACAGACAGCATGTTACATGTCCCACCAGAGACAGTAATATATTGGATCACTGTTACACAACAATAAAGGACGCATATCACTCGGTTCCACGAGCAGCTTTAGGACTCTCTGATCACTGTTTGGTTCATCTTATTCCATCCTACAGGCAGAAACTTAAGTCTGCGAAGCCTGTATTAAGATCTGTTAAAAGATGGACTAACGAAACAGAGCGGGATCTACAAGCCTGTTTCTCTCTCACTGATTGGACTGTTTTTGAAGCCGCTGCCATCGATCTGGACGAGCTCACAGAGACTGTAACATCTTATATCAGTTTCTGTGAGGACATGTGCATTCCTACCAGGACTCATCTATTCTACAACAATGACAAACCATGGTTCACTGCCAAACTCAGACAGCTCCGTCAGGCCAAAGAAGATGCTCACAGAAAGGGGGATAAAGTATTGTACAAACAGGCCAAATACACACTGGAAAAGGAGATCAGAGAGGCAAAGAGGAATTATTCTGACAAGCTCAGGAACAAATTCTCTTCCAGTGATCCTGCTTCAGTGTGGATAGGAATGAAGGATATCACTAGCTACAAAACACCACCCCCCAGCACTCTGGAGAATCAACACCTGGCAGACGACTTAAACGAGTTCTTTTGTCGTTTTGAATGATCACCCCACACCCGCCCAGAACACCCCTCCACACAACCATTCACACCTCCAGCAACCCCTCTCTCCCCCACACCTACAATTCAAATCAGCGAAGACGATGTGTGCCAGGTCTTCAGGAAGAACAAAAGAAGGAAAGCACCTGGTCCAGATGGTGTGTCACCAGCCTGCCTAAAAATCTGTGCTGAGCAGCTGGCCCCCATCTTCACACAGATCTTCAATAGATCACTGGAGCTGTGTGAAGTCCCCTCATGCTTCAAACGCTCCACCATCATCCCCGTCCCAAAGAAACCCAAAATTACTGGACTTAATGACTACAGACCTGTGGCACTAACGTCTGTAGCCATGAAATCATCCGAAAGACTGGTTCTGGCTCATCTGAAGGACATCACTGGACCCTTACTGGACCCCCTGCAGTTTGCCTACAAAGCAAACAGGTCTGTGGATGATGCTGTCAACATGGGACTGCACTTCATCCTGCAGCATCTGGACAGACCAGGGACTTATGTGAAGATCCTGTTTGTGGACTTCAGCTCCGCTTTTAACACCATTATCCCGGAAACCCTTCAAAATAAACTAACCCAGCTCTCCGTCCCCACATCCGTCTGTCAGTGGATCACCAGCTTCCTGACAGACAGACAGCAGTTAGTAAAGCTTGGTAAATTCACATCCAGCACCCGCACCATCAGCACTGGAGCTCCTCAGGGCTGCGTACTCTCCCCACTGCTCTTCTCCCTCTACACCAACGACTGCACATCTAAAGACCCCTCTGTCAAGCTCCTGAAGTTTGCAGATGACACCACACTGATCGGCCTCATCCAGGACGGTGACGAGTCTGCTTACAGACAAGAGGTTAAGGAGCTGGCTGTCTGGTGCAGTCTCAACAACCTGGAGCTTAACACGCTCAAAACTGTGGAGATGATCGTGGACTTCAGGAGAAACCCCCCTGCTCTCCCCCCACTCACCATCATGAACAGCACTGTGACTGCAGTGGAGTCATTCAGATTCCTGGGCACCACCATCTCTCAGGACCTGAAGTGGGATATTCACATAGACTCCATTGTAAAAAGAGAGATGAACAGTGTCATGAAAGGGCACTAAACCACAAATCTCTTCATTTCAAATCAGGTTATCATTTACAGTAGCATTATCATTACTATTGTGGGGCAGTCGTGGTCTAATGGATAGAGAGTTGGACTTATAACCTGAAGGTTGTGGGTTTGAGTCTCAGGGCCGGCAGGGATTGTAGGTGGGGGAGTGAATAACCAACACTCTCTCCACCCTCAATACCACGACTGAGGTGAGACCCTTGAGCAAGGCACCGAACCCCCAACTGCTCCCCGGGCGCCGCAGCATTAGCTGCCCACTGCTCCGGGTGTATGTTCACTACTGAGTGTACACTTGGATGGGTTAAATGCAGAGCACTAATTCAGAGTATGGGTCACCATACTTTCCCACACACCACTTCCCTTTCTCTACCTGTAATATTATTAAAATGATCATCATTATAATCAGTTGCGCTGATGGCACTAGGGACGGGGGGGGACAGATTCATAGTGACCCGATCCGTCCCCCTCACTGTCTCTACGAAAGGCAACATCAGTATTCGGAGGATAAATCAGGGGTTCCGCTATGTACATTAGCCTAAGTAGTGGCGGCCAGGCCACATGCACTAAGCCATTTTTGAAAAACGCTTTTGACCGCTTTCTGACCGAGTCCCAAAACACGTGTAGCCAATCAGCAGTAAGGGGGCGTGTCTTGTACTGATAGAGAGAAGAGAGCGCTCTATTTGAGTGCACAGGATGGATATTAGCAGATCGACTATAGATAGAGAGAGATGGCAGATAAAAAAAGAGGAAAATATCATAGAAACAAAACATTAAAAAGAAGGGTTACGATCAGGCAAGAGGTAGGACCCGTGTAAATATAGATCGGAGCAGCTTTCCGGCGGTGGAGAGAAACTCAAGGAGCAGGAAGGGCTTGAATTGGACACCAAGGTTGTGTTGTTTCTTTTTGATAGGAGAGTAACGTTGATTTTGCTTTGTCTCACACAACTTATCCTTGTTGGCTTTTGCGTGATGTGCTTTTGTGTCATCTTTGCTTGTTTCTGGATTGTCGTTGCCATGGTTGTGTATGTAGGCTAGGCCTACATGTGGATGCTGAGATTTTTTTCGAGATTCGCAATCGCACATACTCTGTTTATACTATGGAGCAGCAGTACTAAGCCAGTACTATGAAGCAAGGTTCACACTTCGGGCACCCCCACCCCCCAAAAACTGGACTGCTGACAGCTTGGTCCCCCCCAGTTAAAAACTCCCATCTGCGCCTCTGATTATAATGATTTTCTTTACATCTATAAAGAGCCAGTAATGTGGGTGACTAAAGCAGGCTCATCAAGCTTCCTTTTAAACTGTTCTTTCTTTTATAACCGTATTATTAGTTTGATATTGGTTGGGATATTTGAAGAGAAACAGCACTGTATTGTTCTGCTGTAT
>NC_136757.1:1651053-1663553 GCF_936440315.1 Barbus barbus
TCCCCTTGTGACGTTGCAAAAGGATCTCATTATAATATTACTGCCCCTTAATCTGTACGTTTCCACCCGCTGCACCATCATTTTGATTTTGCAAGCAACAACGGTGCAAAGGTTTGAGCAAAACATGCTAACTGTTCTGCCTTTGGCTGCACAGACGAGAACAGAACACACTTTAGAATCCCAGCCTCAGAGGAGACAAGACAGCAGTGGATTTATTGATTTATTTACTGTATATTGCTGCTGCCACATAGATCTAATATAAACATGTGATTACTTTCCCAGCTGTTTACCTTCACAGACATAACCGTCTGCTTTTGTAACTCGTGTGTTTTTAAAGGAAACTTGTGTGTGAATGAGAACTTAGTTTAGTATTCACATGCTGCGTGACAGCTGCTTTCTGTACGTGTGCTTCAGATGTGTGTGCTCGGAAAACCCTATATCAGAAGTTACAATCAATATGGTTTAAAACGTATGATTTCAGCACGATAAACATGATAATTAGAACCAAAACAGATGTTTTTAGCAGCTACGAGCTGTATATATACGAAGCTATATTCTAGAAAAGGGGGCGGGGAGCAGCAGCTCATTTGCATTTAAAGAGATAGGCACTCAAAACAGCGTGTTTCTGCTTCCACTCGAAACAGGTGTTTTCAAAATGATATAATAAATGATCTGTGGGGTATTTTGAGCTGAAACTTCACAGACACATTCTGGGGGCACCTGAGACTTATATTACATTGTAAAAGGGGCATAATATGTCTCCTTTAAATAATTTCGGAGCTGAGACCTAGTCTTTACACTTACAAACTTATGAATCACTCTTATTCTTAAGTCTAGGAATAAAAGTAAAATTACATCATTCTTAGAATTTTGACACAATTAAGACTAAATTTTTACTCTGAGCGGCTTTATACATACGGCCCCAGATGTGCTAAACATTAGCCACATTTAAATCTAGACTCAAAACTCATCTGTTTAGCTGTGCATTCATTGAATGAGCACTGTGCTGCGTCCCAACTGCACTGTGTTTTATGTACAATCATTTTCTATTCTTAACTGTTTTAATTCATTTGAAATAAATTAAATACATTTTTTTTTACTTTTTTTTGTGATTTATTTTAATTCCTTTTATAGAGACAGAGCGACACGTGTCATAATCTCAAAACCATGATCTTTATTTAATATCCTAATGATTTTTGTCATAAAAGAGAAATGTATAATTTTGATCCATACAATGTATTGTTGGCTATTGCTACAAATATACCTGTGCTACTCATGACTGCTTTTGTGCTGCAGGGACACAGATAGAAGTTTATGCAAGTATGATGACTTTGCTTCTTTGAAGCCTGGAAATGGCTTTAGCTCTTCTGCTGCTGGTGTCGTTGTTTGCTGTTCTCATGATGTTTTTGTGTGTGTGTGATTGGACAGCTGCGTCCTCTGATCTCTCTGAAGCGCTCGTGGATTGAGCTAACGATGGCCTCCAGCCTAAAGCAGACCGGCGGAGAGACCGGCTTGCTCTCTGGCTCTAACGGACTGAATGGGACGAAGCCGCCGGGAGTGGAGCGGAGGCACGGCAGTCGTCTGTCCCGCGTGGCCTGGATGGCGCTGGACGTTCAGGGCAAATGCGCGGCGTACGTGTTGGCCCTGAGGCCGTGGAGCTTCAGCGCCTCCCTCACCCCCGTGGCTCTGGGTAGCGCTCTGGCCTATAAGCTGGAGGGCTCGGTGGACCTGCTCATCCTCCTGGTGTGTGCCGTGGCTGTTTTGGTGGTCCACGGGGCGGGGAACCTAGTGAACACCTACTATGACTTCTCGAAGGGAATCGATCATAAGAAGAGCGACGACAGGACTTTGGTGGATCAGATCCTGAAGCCGCAGGACGTGGTGATGTTCGGAGCGGCGCTGTACTCGGCAGGATGTCTCTGTGCCACTCTGCTCTACTTCCTGTCCACCCTCAAACTAGAGCATCTAGCTCTCATTTATTTCGGAGGACTGTCAAGCTCTTTTTTATACACTGGAGGTGAATACGCTGATTGGTTTTCATGCATTCGTTGAGGTTAGTACAATAGCGTTTTAGTGCCATGTTAAAATAATAAAGATTAAAGTCATAATATTTTGAGAATGAAGTCAGTTACGAGAGGGATAGTCCACCCAAAAATGAAAAATCTGTCATTACTCACCGTCATGTTGTTCCAAACCCGTAAGACCTTTGTTCATCTTTGCAACACAAATTAATATATTTTTTGATGAAATCTGAGTGCTCTCTGACCCTCCATAGACCGCAAGGATGCTAACACCATCAAGGCTCAGAAACATAGCAAGGACGTCGTTAAAATAATCCACGTGACATCAGCGGTTCAACCATAACATTACGAAGCTACAAGATACTTGAACTTTTTTTTGTGCGCATAGAAAACAATAATAACAATTTATTCAACAACAAATGAGATAAAACAATACGAGATAAAACCATTTATAAAACACCATCTTCCACCATTTTGGAGAGTATCCCAGAACGTAATCAGCATTGTTTATGTTTAGTAGAACACGCACACGCTGAACGTAAACTGCGCTGATTACGTTGATTACTTTAACGATGTCCTTGCTACGTTTCTGAGCCTTGATGGTGTTAGTATCCTTGCGGTCTATGGAGGGGCAGAGAGCTCTCTGATTTCATCAAAAATATGTTCATTTGTGTTACAAAGATGAATGGAGGTCTTAAGAGTTTGGAACGACATGAGGGGGAGTAATTAATGACAGAACTTACATTTTTGGGTAAACTAACCCTTTAAGTCGTAGCATTTACAACATTAAAGTTATTTTCATAGTCCACTTTAGAAATCAACTATAATTAACTTAGCAACTACATGTCAACTAATTCTCATTAATTTGCAGCTACATGTCTACTATCTCTCAGAGGTTTAGGGTTAGTAGAATAAGTTGACACATACTTGTAAAGCTTCTTATAGTCGTTATGTAGAGGATCCATCAGTATAAAGTGTTAGCAGATATTAAGCAGACCGTCTACTAATACTCTAATGACTGCTAGTTGACATGTAGTTGCAAACTTACTTACTGTTAGTAGAATGTCTAAAGTGGACTATCAGAATAAAGTGTTGCCAAGTTATTATACTTTGAGAGTATAGCCTGTATTGTGCATGCAATTGGGAGCACTGGGAGAAATCCCAACGTCTCGGCGTTTTGAGGCGAACACAGCAATCGGTCACGCCACATTAGTTTAAGCAGCATGTGAATCGATCATCTTCACGATTGAGACGTGTTTCATTAAATTAGGCTATACTGTTTTTTCCCCATGCCTTCTGATGTTCCTTCACGTTTATTTCATGCTATAATTTATCATTTGTGTTTAATGAGAAAACGGAGAATTTGTAAGCTGGGCTGTGTTATATTAAAAACAGGGAAGCACAAAAATTATTGCAATTTCTGGGTGTCTGGCACGCTACAAATGATGAATCGATTTGAAGAAGTGAAACATTATTTCCCATCATTTACTGTATGATACCATGAATAAAACCGCTCATGAATAGTCACTAAACGTTATATATCTCAGAAAAGACAACAGTAAGTTGGAGCCCACCCCAACCCTTGAACGTTTTATTGTTGTTTTTAATTAAATACATGTGAGGGATGAAAGGTTGGACGCCACAGACATTTTTGCGGAGTAGGTGGTGGAATTTTCAAAAAGAAAACGGCATAATTTAATGAATTGATTCACATGAATATAGATCTGTCACACCACATTCAAGAGCTTGAAAAACACATTATTGTTTAAATATTGCCTCAAAACTGACAGATTTTGAAAGCTAAGACTTTGTTTTATATTAAAAGTACCAAAAGCACAAAGCTTATTGCTGTTATTGGGTGGCTGGCGCACCACAAATAATGAATGTAAGCGTAGTGAAATATTATTTCCAAGCAAACTGTCCCTACAAGTACATGACACACTGTATGATTTCTGCTAATATATATGTGTGTGTATGTGTATGTGTATGTATATGTATATATTTCGGGGGCCTGGCAACTTCCTCGCGGTGCTCCCACTCCGGGCCATTTGCATGTGCAATATAGGCTATACTCTCAAAATATTATAGCTTTAATCTCTACTATTTAATTCTCATAATTTCTACTTTATTCTCAAAACATTTTGACTTTATTCTCATAATTTTAGAATTTCATTTATTTTTTTAATGTGGCACTAAAATGCTGTCTCATAGGGCTGGGCAATATAGTCACATTAATTTAGTTTGTTGATATAAAATTAAGAAACATGTTGGGTGTTAGGGATGAAATAGAATTGTGATTCATATGTGAATCTATCTTCCTGCTCCTGTCCAGTTCAAAGTGTGTGTACAGGTACATCTCAAAAAAATAGAATATTGTGAAAAAGGTCAATATTTTTTGTCACTCATTTCAGAAAGTGAGACCCATATATTATATAGATTCATTACACAGAGTGAAATATTTCAAGCCTTTATTTCTTGAAATTTTGATGATTATGGCTTATAGATAATGAAAACCCAAAATTCAGTGTCTCAGAAAATTAGAATATTACACAAGATCAATAAAAAAAAGGATATTTTAAACCGAAATGTCAGGCTTCTGAAAAGTATGTTCATTTCTATGAACTCAATACTTGGTTGGGCTTCCTTTTGCTTTAATTACTGCATCAATGTGGCGTGGCATGGAGGTGATCAGTCTGTGGCACTGCTCAGGTGTAATGGAAGCCCAAGTTGCTTTGATAGCGGCCTTCAGCTCATCTGCGTTGTTGGGTCTGGTGTCTCTTATCTTCCTCTTGACAATACCTCATAGATTCTCTTTGGGGTTCAGGTCAGGAGAGTTTGCTGACCAATCAAGCACAGTAACACCACGGTCACTGAACCAGCTTTTGGTACCTTTGGCAGTGTGGGCAGGTGCCAAGTCCTGCTGGAAAATGAAATCAGCATCTCCATAATGCTTGTCAGCAGAAGGAAGCTTGAAGTGCTCTAAAATTTCCTGGTAGATGGCTGCGTTGACTGTGGACTTCAGAAAACACAGTGGACCAACACCAGCAGATGACATGGCAGCCCAAATCATCTCTGACTGTGGAAACTTCACACTGGACTTCAAGCAACATGGATTCTGTGCCTCTCCACTCTTCCTCCAGACTCTGGGACCTTGATTTCCAAATGAAATGCAAAATTTACTTTCATCTGAAAAGAGGACTTTGGAGCACTGAGCAACAGTCCAGTTCTTTTTCTCCACAGCCCAGGTAAGACGCTTCTGACGTTGTCTCTGGTTCAGAAGTGGCTTGGTAGCCCTTTTCCTGAAGACGTCCGAGCATGGTGACTCTTGATGCACTGACTCCAGCTTCAGTCCACTCCTTGTGAAGCTCTCACAAGTGTTTGAATCAGCTTTGCTTGACAGTATTCTCAAGCTTGCGGTCATCCCTGTTGCTTGTGCACCTTTTCCTACCCAAATTCTTCCTTCCAGTCAACTTTGCATTTAATATGCTTTGATACAGCACTCTGTAAACAGCCACAGCTTTCAGTAATGACCCTCTGTGACTTACTCTCTTTGTGGAGGACGTCAATGTTCATCTTCTGGATCATTGCCAAGTCAGCAGTGTTCCCCATTATTGTGGTTTCAAAGAACAAGAGATACTCTGAATTTATACTGTAGGGATGGTCATTAATTGAAACTCAAATGTAAATATTCTAATATTTTGAGATACTGGATTTTGGACTTTCATGAGCTGTAAGCTCTAATCATCAAAATTAAAACAAACTTTTGAAATGTTTTACTTTACATGCAATGAATCTAAAATATATGAAAGTTTAACTTTTTGAAATGTTACAAGAAAAAATGAACTTTTTCACGATATTCTAATTGTATGATGTACCTGTACACTACAGCAGTGATCATGCACTTTACAAAATATATATTTCATAAAATATGCAAGACTGTCCCAGATCTGATAAACTGCAAAGCTCAGTGCTTGTACCGCACACTAAATCCACACCATCTCTAATAGAGAGGCTAATTGTGTCTTATCATTGAGTTCATGTCCCCTGAAATGGCATGATTCCAAATAAAATCGAGTGTAAATTTAAATTAATTAGATATTACACAGCCTATCGTTTGGTAGGAAAACAATTTTAGGGACACAAATGAGTATTTTGTAAAATATTTGCATCTGCTTTTTTTCAAGCATCTCAATTAAAACGTGTTGTCTGTTACTTAGGGACTACTATGATTTTAAAGTGCAATGTATTGAAAATCAAAATGTGTAAATAAAGATCTATAAAAATAAAAATAATAAAAAAAGCTTTTCCAAGTGTTCCAGCAGAAAATCAAAAGCTCTACACACACTTGTGGTCTTGGAAAGGGACTTTTGGCTCATGTTTAAAAATATAATTTTAATAATAAAAATAAAATTCTTTATAAATCGTTTAGTTTTTCAGTATAGCAGTGTAAATGCATTCATGTCAGCTCTGAGCCGCATTAACCAGCCTGTGTAAATGCGTCTAAATGGGGATTGTGAATATGAAACTTGTATAGTTCTGCATAACCTTGCAGGGAAAATTACATACGTTGAAGACAGTAGCATTTTAATCTAAAATTGGTCTGCTTGTGCTAACGACAAACATAGATAAATGTAGTGAAGCAGATAAATGTGGAGCGTTTGAAGAATTACAAATGTCTTGGGATCTACACTAATCATGAACACAATTGTCTTAAGTGGAGCCCAGCAAACAGAGTCGTTCAATTCATTTCAGCTGTAAGTGAAATATAAGTGGGTAAATGTTGCCTGTCATTACCATGTTTACTTTATTACTGCTTGTTTAAAGCTTATTGGATGGATCTGGCAACAACTGCTAGAGGATTGTTTAAAGCCTGTCACATATCAAATGCTTAACTATAAATATACTTCATATTGTCCAAACCAAAAATTATTCAGACCACATATAATTTGATATTTTTTAAGTGGATGCAGGACACTATAGTTAATTTCTGTAAGTGAGGATAGCAAAATAAAGCAAACTGTGACGCATTACACTCGTAAATTTGTCATAAAGTGGACTACCAGTAAAATTTGTTAAAAATTTGGGAGCAAAAAAGATTCAGACACTTTGACCTGAGCATGTTTTTCTTTAATTGCCAGTGTGACCTTTTTCCACCACAGACTGAACTAAATGAAGCATTGCTTGGTGATTGGTTGAGCTAAAGTGGTTTTATCTAATTGTGTTCTTAAATTTAACAGCTGACAGCTATTCAACCCATTCATTACATACCTTTCTATCAAAGCTATCTGATTTGTTCTGACGCAGTTTAACTCTTGAGTTCCTGTCATTTTTTTATTACCATTTTCTAAGCCATAGTAAATAAACTGATAATGTGAGAAATGTTGAAAGTGTCTGAATACATTTTGGTTTGACTGTATATTGCCCGGTCTGAATTGAGGTTCTGCTGGTTTTGTGTTATTGATGTCTTTAATCCTAATGCACCTAATTTCCAGGCATTTCAAAAGTCAAAGTCTGCTTTATTGTCAGTTTAATGCGTTATTTCTTGACGTGTTCTTGCGCTTTAACCGCAGGCATCGGACTGAAGTACGTGGCTCTGGGGGACGTGGTCATCCTCATCACCTTCGGTCCCCTGGCGGTCATGTTCGCTCACGCCGTGCAGGTGGGTTACCTGTCGGTGCTGCCGCTGGTGTACGCCGTGCCGCTGGCGCTCAACACCGAGGCCATCCTGCACAGCAACAACACGCGAGACATGGACTCGGACAAGCAGGCGGGCATCGTCACCCTGGCCATCCTGGTGGGGCCCACGCTCTCCTACGTCATCTACAACCTGCTGCTGTTCGTGCCCTACCTGCTCTTCTGCATCCTAGCCACGCGCTACACCATCAGCATGGCTCTGCCGCTGCTCACGCTGCCCATGGCCTTCCCTCTGGAGAGGCAGTTCCGCCGCCAGTGCTACGCTAAGATCCCTCAAAAGACTGCCAAGCTCAACCTGCTCATGGGACTCTTCTATGTTTTCGGGATTATTTTGGCACCGCAGGGTAGCTTGCCATTATTATGAGAGAACTATTGTTTTTTTCTTTTTAAAACTTTCTGTTCGTGCTGTCAAACGATTAATCGCATCCAAAATAAAAGAGTTTGTTTACATGTGTGTACTGTGTATATTTGAAGAGTTTATTTTTAAAAACAGATAACCCCGTTTTTTTATTTTTTATTTTCAAAAATCTTTTTTTTTTTTCATGTTTTGATTGTTAGTTAGCTGTATTTGTTAGTTATTTTTTACCTAATAAAATAACCCGACTGCAGTTTGATTGAGATTAATTAGAATAAATAATATTCCAATTAATATTCCAAGCTAATTCTGAATGCACCATGAAAAAAGATTTTGAAAATGGTTAAAAACTGAGTTGTTTTTGCAAATGAAATCTTCATTTATATATGTATGAATACACACACATGCATGTATATGCTTAAGAAAAATGTTTATACATTAAATATTTATATATAATATAAATTATATGAATATAAATATATACTGTATGTGTGTGCATTTATATATATACATTATAAATATACACAGTACACATATATATTATGTAAACAAAAACTTTTATTTTGCATGCGATCAATCGTGATTAATCATTTGACAGCACTACTTTCTGTTTGTTTTAAACAACTCTAGATACTGTTGTATTTATAGCGGCGATGCTAATGGGAAGTGCAGAGACTTTAATTTATTGTTGTTAATTTATGTTTTGGGAGAGGGCGAATGCCCAGCACATCAGTATTGTCAAAACAGACCGATCTGGAAACAAAGAAGCCGATTGTATACAGTAAATTTACATAATATATGGTTTACTAGTGAATTAAAGGTTTCCAATATATGTTTAGGACCTTTCCCGTTATTTCATGTTTTTATAAGCATGAGGATAAAACATTTTTTTAATGACGTTTTTGATGTACGTTTTATAAATCCAAAATATCATCTTCCATGTCAAATCTAAAAAGATACACACGTCCCAGTGTGGTGTTCAGTTGGTGAGTATTTCAGCATTTAATCATTCTTTAGTTATAGTGCCATTGACTTCGATGGGTTTTGCCAAATGAAACCCCTCCGAGTCCTGAATCTGCAAGAACGGTGTAGTTGAATAGAAATGCTTCTCAGCGTTAAAGGACACATATTCTTTCCAAATAAAAAATATATTCTAAACCAAGTATGTTTTTATTCATTCTACTCCCAACTTTTCCATCATGACATGCTGAGGATGTTACGGATATGGGAGCAAGTATCAAAAAATCTAGCTCTGCTTTTCATACTTTGTAAGTGTATGCATCAAAACTTTGGTGTGCACCATTTCAGTTATTATTTTCTGATAATAACACACATACATTAATACAGTAATTTTGAAGTGCAATCCATGCACCTAGTTTTCAGATAAATGACAAAGTATTTGTAGACAATACAGTTTGAAAATGAGTAATTCAAACAGAAGAAATTGAAATAGAAATGTTTAAGCCTGAACACATCAATCCAGTTTAACCAGATATCAAGTTTTATTTTATTTAGATTCAGTGTTAAGACATTTTCTTTCTTTCTTTCTTGCAATATTTCATAAAAAAATTATAGGCTATATATATATATATATTTTTTTTTAAGTTACCCTATTTAAAATGTATTAAGTAGTGTTACTATTTTATTAGTGTTACATTACTTTATTAAAACAATGTAACTGGTTACATTACATTACTTTAATTACTCAAAGTTAGACTCTCAAAATCCTTTACTTGAATTAAGATTATAATAATTTAATATTAAAGCACAGCCACCACAAAATCAGACTTTAGCACCGCTTTTTACTTTGAGATCGTCCTGAGGTTATATACAGATTAAAAATAACAAGATAGAGTTTAATAGCTGATACTGTTTTTGAAATTAAATCTTTGCATAGCTAAACTTCTGAAACATTGGTGTCTCATATTTTAGAGCAGCCGATGCAATTTGGGAAAGAAGTCTGTTTGTGTGTGAAAATATTCAGATGTAACCCCTTTGTAATTGTTAACATTTTCATAAGTAGACTGTACTAAGTGTTACTAACTGTAATTTTTTCTCAGTAACTGTAACATTGTATAGTTACATTTATTTTGTGACGAACTCCGTTACAACGAGTAACTCCCCAACACGATCGATGGACGGAAGGACGGACAGAGAGATGTATAGATAGATGGATGGATGGATGGATGGACGGATGGACGGAGAGATGTATAGATAGATGGATGGATGGATGGATGGATGGACGGACGGACGGAGAGATGTATAGATAGATGGATGGATGGATGGATGGACGGATGGACGGAGAGATGTATAGATAGATGGATGGATGGATGGATGGATGGATGGATGGATGGATGGACGGACGGACGGAGAGATGTATAGATAGATGGATGGATGGATGGATGGATGGATGGATGGATGGACGGACGGACGGAGAGATGTATAGATAGATGGATGGATGGACGGACGGACGGAGAGATGTATAGATGGATGGATGAATGGACGGACGGACGGAGAGATGTATAGATAGATGGATGGACGGACGGAGAGATGTATAGATAGATGGACGGACGGACGGAGAGATGTATAGATAGATGGATGAATGGACGGACGGACGGAGAGATGTATAGATAGATGGATGAATGGACGGACGGACGGAGAGATGTATAGATAGACGGACGGATGGACAGAGATGTATAGATAGATAGATGGATGGATGGATGGACGGACGGACGGACGGAGAGATGTATAGATAGATGGATGGATGGATGGATGGACGGACGGACGGAGAGATGTATAGATAGATGGATGGATGGACGGACGGATGGACGGAGAGATGTATAGATAGATGGATGGATGGACGGACGGACAGACAGACGGATGGAGAGATGTATAGATGGATGATGGATGGATGGATAGAGTCAGATAGATAGATAGATAGATAGATAGATAGATAGATGATTGACAGAGACGGATGGACGGATAGATAGATACAGGCTCAGTGAGCACAGACTAGCCATCGAGACCGGCAGACACAGAAAGAGCTGGTTACCCAGAGAGCAAAGAGTGTGTGTTTACTGTGAGACAGGAGAGATCGAGACAGAGACACACTTCCTACTTCACTGTTACCAATTTAAATCAATCAGAGACATATACATCAACAAATTCACAAACATCATAAAGAACTTTACAGCCATGACTGAAGAGGAACAAATAAAGATAATACTAGGAGAGGGACAGACAGCAGCACTGGCTGCGAGATACGTGTGGACGTGCCACAGCCTGAGAGACAGCAGGTGAACATGTGCGTGTGTGTGTGCTACAGTCTGAGAGACAGCAGGTGAACGTGTGTAATGTATGTATTATGTCTGACCTCAGTGTGTTTCCCTACTGTCTACCACAGTGACCCTCGTGTGTTTATATGTTAAACACTGTGGTATGAAATGTTCACACAAGTTCTTATTTGTTAAAATGTTTATTTAAGTTTATATTGTTATCATGTTTTAATTCTGTTATTTTGATATTTTCATTGTTATTATATTTCAAGCTTTGGCAATATTGTATTTTTTACAGTCATGCCAATAAAGCAATATTGAATTGAATTAAATAGATAGATAGATAGATAGATAGATAGATAGATAGATAGATAGATAGATAGATAGATAGATAGATAGACAAACAGACAGATAGATAGACAGATATGCAGACAGGCAGGTGGGCGGGCGGGCGGTCAGACGGTCAGACGGTCAGACTATAGGCAGGCGGTCAGACTATAGGCAGGCGGTCAGACTATAGGCAGACAGACAGACAGACAGATTATAGGCAGACAGACAGACAGACTATAGACAGACAGACAGACAGACTACAGACAGACAGACAGACTATAGACAGACAGACTATAGACAGACAGACAGACAGACTATAGACAGACAGACAGACAGACTATAGACAGACAGACAGACTATAGACAGACAGACAGACAGACTATAGACAGACAGACAGACTATAGACAGATTACAGACAGACAGACTATAGACAGATTACAGACAGACAGACTATAGACAGACTACAGACAGATTACAGACAGACAGACTACAGACAGATTACAGACTACAGACAGACTACAGACAGACAGACAGACAGACAGACTACAGAGAGACAGACAGACAGACTATTGACAGACAGACTACAGACAGACTATAGACAGACAGACTACAGACAGACAGACAGACTACAGACAGACAGACAGATTACAGACAGACTATAGACAGACAGACTACAGACAGACAGACAGACTATAGACAGACAGACTACAGACAGACAGACAGACAGATTACAGACAGACTATAGACAGACAGACTATAGACAGATTACAGACAGACTATAGACAGACTACAGACAGATTACAGACAGACTATAGACAGACTACA
>NC_136757.1:1668553-1723553 GCF_936440315.1 Barbus barbus
TTGTATAATTTAGACTACATAGTACGTAGACTACAAAGTATAATTTTGTATATTCAGCTAATCGTTACTATATGAACAGCTAGTCACAATAAATACCTGGGGCCTGTTTCAGAAAGGAGGTTAAGTGAAAACTCTGAGTATGTTAATCCTGAAATGAGGGAAACTCTGGGTTTTCCGTTTCAAAATGTGCGGTATGTCAAACCTGAGAAAGCAGGGTAAATCAAGAAGTTTCTGAAAGAGAGGCAAGTTACGGTGGTTTTAATACCTCATTCATTCATTCACGCTGCAAAATTGAGTAGTTTGTCTTATTTCAACTACAAGTATTTAAAAATTCTTAAGTTAAGATGCATTTTCTATAGATGAAAAATGATCTAGATATTTAGTCTTGTTAAAATATAAAATTGTTCTCCACAGGGTAAGATGGAAACAAGAATAGGCTATTTTTAATTTCTCACCCCATTGCCAGATAATTTGCAAATTTATTTTTTATTTTTTAACTTAAATTAGTTTATTTCCTTCATGGAAACAAGTCTAAATACCTTATTCATAATACCGTATTCATGTGCATATTTATTTGAGCGGTACCAATTTAAATGGTAGTTTTCTTCAAAACATGGGAGATGCGGAGCACATTATAAGTCCTCTGTATGCAGATTTTAAGGAAAGTTTCCTGTGCATAAATCCGTCAAAGAGGAGTATCACAGGACTGCGGTGTAGAAATGGGTTTAAATGAGGCTAATCTGATAAATGACGTTCACTTGATAACATCTTTCTGTGACCTCTGGAAGTAACTCAATAATCAGGATTTCCAGTGTGTTTGGATGCATTGATGACAAGCATATCTCCATTAGGGGTGGGTCATATGACCAAAATCTTATATCACGATATGAGTAATTTTATATCACGATAACAATATCACAATATAGTTATTTTTTTCATTTAAAAAGTTTGATATTAAAATCTTTGATACCATAGAACTTTCATAATCCTTGTCACCAATGTCAATATCAAACTAATACAAGCCTAAAAAGAGACAAAAAAATAAACAAACTCAGTGATTCTGCATTATATGAGTGGCTTTAGAATATAAATCACAGCACGTTTCAGATGAAAAAAACGCGACTTTTATTTCTGAAAATATCACATTTAGGAGGTTTATAATGAGTGGTTCCCTGCATTATTACAGCAAAACGCATGATTACAGGCCACTGAGCCGCTGCAATGGAGCAGCTCTAATGATATTAAATTAAGGCCTGCCACTAACGACTATTTTTATTTCGATTAATCTATCGACTAATATCAACAATTTTATTTAAAAATATTGTATTAAACCAAATGAAATCCAAATTTCTATGAAATCCTTTTTTAAAGCAAAAGTGAAGTGTAACAGAGTGCAAGAAGAAGCAGGTGTCCATCTCATAATCACTGAAATCAGTTCAGTATTATAGTATCAAGCAGGCATCTTTTATTCAGTTTGAACATATTTGACCACGAGTTCCACTTCTGTAGGGTGTCGTTGTCTTCAGATTTAATGATGGGGATGTGTTGATGTTTGGTCTACAGTACTGGAGCAATACACATAATGTTCCTTAATACATAACTTACAAGTATATTCTCCATATGTAAATGTTAGAAAGTCATGGAAATAGTGCATGAGCCTTTTTCTCCGCTAAACTTCACAGACTTCAGTGAACGAGTGCCACTGTGCGCTGAAATATTTGTACAATGTGACGTAGAATTTTAAACCTAAATGTATTTTTATGATAGCACTAACTGTAAAGTGACTGTAATGGGGTATTCAAAATAGCCTAATACAAGTCTGTGCTTTTGTTATTATATATTTTCATTTTTAGTTTAATGAATTCAACTTCTGCTTTAAAAGCATTATTTTTGTTACAATGTTGGAATGAAATGTGATTTGAACTCTTTTTACATATAATATAGGCTTAAATTGTTACATTCACGTTATTTTTCGTAGGCTTATTTCGTTGGACAACATTGGGCGGTATGTAATATATACTAAATACAGATTAAAAAAAAAAAAAATCCTCTTACAAAAACAAAAATACTGAGATATATACCGTATATATTGCAAATCGGCCAAAAATGACAGAGATATGAATATTTGTCCATATCGCCCAGCCCTAGTTGCTGACTAGAGTGAGTAAAAAGGGTTCAAATAATATGCATGATATGGCGAGATGTCTCAGAAACCCAGCGTATGACTCTTAGTCAGCAATTCCTCTGCACTTCCTGGTGGATGCATGGACTAGTGGAAGGCTTCTCATAGTGTTCCTGATTTCCAGATATTCAAAACACTTCACTTTCATGTGAAAATGTAATTAGCATTTTTTATGTTTAGAGCTAATTGTGTCTAACATTTGGTGTGTCCACAGTTGCCCGTTTCATTTCAGTAAGCATCATACGAGTGTGATTTCAGCCGTCACAGTAATGCTCGTTCAAGCGTAGCATGTGATCCGATAGATCAGCACAGTGTTTGTTTCTTCTATGAGGTTGAAGGTCTTACACTTATTTATGGTTCGATTGGTGGGATGTTTTGAAGATGGTGAAGGGTTTTGAAAAGTACATCACCACAGAACCTTCTTTTTTACAATTTCAAACATCTTTAACATGCATCACATGCAATAAATGCAAGAGTCCAAGAATGACAATGCAGTCACTATCTACTCACCCTCATCCAGAATGAAAGACTTCCTTCCATGGAACTCAAAAGGTGAATTGTTTTTAGGAATTCATCTTCTGGTTGTTCTTTCCCATGTAATCAAAGTAAACGAGGGCTTTATCTGTAAAGCTCTAAAATGACAACAAATAAAAAAATACATAACATGTTTTCACATTCAGAATATGATAATATTAAAATAAAATACCTCTCATAAGTTAAGGAAATGGGCTGCAATTTATAATAATCTTGAAAAGACAGAGTAAATGTCCATCCAGTTAAAAATAGCTTCCATATCTGGGCCTGTATTCACAAAACATCTTCAGGCTAAAAGTAGCTCATAACTCGCCGATTAAAGAGAACATTTTAAAAATAATTGGCGTCAGTCCTAAATTGAGTATTTCACAGTGTTTTAGCTCTAAAACTAGCTCTTAAATCTGTGAAAGGTTAGGAGTAGTGAAGAGGAGTCTGAAGTCACTGAGACCAATGTCACAAACTCTTCCTAAAATAGCTGTTTCTGACAATCTGTCTTGGAACATAAACATTTTAGAAACGTTTGACGATAATGAGCTTTTAAAAAGGTATCTCCTTTGGTTTTGGAGGTTATCCCAACTCCAGATTTTCCTTTCATTATATCCTTGTTTTTATTAACCAGTTGGACAAGAAGTAACAGCTGTTCTTGAGTCTTTTTGTTTATGTTATATTCAGCCAAAATTATTCTACTCTTAATTAAAAGGCTGTTTATTAATTATGAGAAGCACACGTGTAAGAGGCTGACAATAAGCTGAACAGATACTTGTTTAATTTTTAACCAGCGTTTACAAGACAAAACAGCTCTAAACTAATATGTGGCTGGATTTTGATGTGAGAGACAACAGGAGATGCACTTTTTCACTGCAGGAAGAGTTATGGATTATAGACTCAAAACGTCTTAATGCTGGATGTGTTTCAGCTTTTGTCTTCTCCAGATGTTAACTGATGGACTGGAGGGGTGTGGATTATTGTGATGTTTTTATCAGCTGTTTGGACTCTCATTCTCATTTTTGGGTGATCTCTTATGTGATCTTTAGCACAGCTTCAACGCTAGACTAGAGCAGTTTTGTTGTTGTCTTCAGCTTCCATTCGTCACTGGTGGCTCTGCTACAGCTCGGCTCCTGTGGAAGCGTGTGTTTATATTGCGATCCTGCCTAATGCAGCTGTGCGTAGATTTATTAGTGCAGGATAACATGAGTGACTCTTCAGCACGTCTGGAGCTGTTCAGCTCTTTCCTCACGTGAGGCGTCCACTCTGCTGACTTTTAAGGGCTTGTGCAGTGCAGCGGACATGAACATAATTATTGCAACAACAACGTGTGTGTAGGGTCGGGAATCGAAAATCACTTCCAATTCCAGAATCAGATACTTAAGGTCAGGAATCAGATACTTCTTGTAAAATTTAAATTTACAAGATTTACATTTTAAATTTTAGTTCCACCTATCAATTCCTGTGTGTGCTTTTTTATGGAAAACCTCCACTATTCACCTCATTTAGGGGGCAGTCGTGGCCTAATGGTTAGAGAGTCGGACTCGTAATCCAAAGGTTGTAGGTTCGAGTCTCGGGCCGGCAGGGATTGTAGGTGGGGGGAGTGAATGTCTAGCGCTCTCTCCACCCTCAATACCACGACTGAGGTGCCCTTGAGCAAGGCACCGAACCCCCAACTGCTCCCCGGGCACCACAGCATAAATGCTGCCCACTGCTCCGGGTGTGTGTTCACGGTGTGTGTGCGTTCACTGCTGTGTGTGTGTGCATTTTGGATGGGTTAAATGTAGAGCACGAATTCCGAGTATGGGTCACCATACTTGGCAGTATGTCACTTCACTCACTTATACTCACTTATTTTGGGGGAAGTATTCTTTAATTGGGTCTGTGGCATGGAAAACCTCCACTATTCACCTCAAATTACAGCAGTAAATAACACATTCCTATCAACAAAATCACATCGTAGACCTAATTGTGGAACAGGGCTGTTAAAAATGTATTTGTCTTTGAATCATTCATTCAGAAACACTGATTCATCCAGTAATGAAACAAGTCCATTTTATCATTGATAAAGTCATTGAATCATTCCAGGCTGAGCTCCAGAATCAAATCACTGAGGGTGCTGCTTATATATGTGTGACCCTGGACCACAAAACCAATCGTAGGAGTCAATTTTTCAAGATTGAGATTTATACATCATCATCAGCTGAATAAATAATCTTTCCATTGATGTATGGTTTGTTAGGATCGGACAATATTTGTCTGAGATACAACTATTAGAAAATCTGGAATCTGAGGGAGCAAAAAAATCTAAATATTGAGAAAATCTCCTTTAAAGTTGTTCAAATGAAGTTCTTAGCAATGCATATTACTAATCAAAAATGAAGTTTTAACATATATTTACGGTAGGAAACTTACAAAATATCTTGATGGAACATGATCTTAATATCTTAATGATTTTTGGCATAAAAGAGAAATGTATAATTTTGACCCATACAATGTATTGTTGGCTATTGCTACAAATATACCCCAGAGACTTAAGGCTGGTTTGGGGCTCCAGGGACACATGTATATTTTAGTGGTGTCTGTTGCTGTGGCGCCGTTCATAATCACTCAAAAGCTGTCACTCTTCTTAGTTCATCGTGATCTAACAAAGATACGTTATTATCAATAAAGTTCTCTACGCTGCACAGCGAATCTCTTATTTACATCGCGTCAACACTTTATTATAATGAGATGATTCATGCTGAACAAAAACTCAGGCCATTTGAGCAGTGAGTGGATTCTGACTTAAACGCCTCTGATTCAAGAAATCAACAGATATGTCTGCGATTGGCTACATTGCTCAACACTGCAAAAACATGCTGAAATAGAAATCGATCTCCAGAGCGCAAACCATAACACACTGGATAGTTTGCCAAATCTGCAATGAAATGGCATTAATACAGCTTTAACTGAGGGTGCTTTTGATTTTGTTTGAGAATCAGAACCATAGAACCGGGCCTGAATCATTCCATTCATAAATTCCATTTTGTTTAGTTGTCTAATATCTGTTTCTTCAGAATTGTGAGAGAACTACAACCTCCATTTAAAATAAATAAATAAAAACAATTCTCAATTTATCCAGAATCATGCAGCTCTATTTTGCACACAAACAGCTCTTAATCGAGTCCAGTTTTTATGTAGCTGGCTGATTTTTATTCATGGTATTCATAAGCAATGAAATGTTTTGCAAAAAGAGGCACAAAATAAATGTTTGATATCAAAATGTTGACTTTTTTTAAACCACATTGGAATCGAAAACGGGAATCGATATGAATCGTAATTGATAAAATTCAGATGCTACCCAAATCTAAGTGTGTGTGTGTGTGTGAGTGAGTGATCAGCCTCTTGTCCCGTGTGGGATAATCAGTGCTTATCAGACACATGAATGACTAAACGCTGGCCACTTCCTGTAGCGGCACGGGTTCCTGGTAAGCGCTCGCTGATTGGCTGATTTCTGATTGGCTCAGCAGTATTGCTTGCAGAGACGTCCAGCGATGAAGACGGTCCTGTGATGCCCACTTTCTGTCTTTGTCTGCTTTGGCTTGTTTCTGGGAGTGAGCCGGCTCGTGCTGTAGGTTACAGGGCCTGTGGGATGGGCTGCTTTGGATTGGTGCCGTCCATCATGTTGTGAGATGTCCACAGGGCTTCATGGCCTTTTGATTGTTCTGACACGTGGAGCATTGCAGCGCAAACCTATTAACAGGTAACAAAGACAACTGAACAGAGGACGAGATGAGATTACAGGCATGCAGCGTCTCGGCTTGGGTTTTTTGTGTTATTTCTAGGTTATATTACAGGGTTTTGTGCATGTTTTTCACTCCCAAAGAATGTAGAAATGGTTGTGAACTCTTTAAAAGCAGATTTTTAGTTAATGTCTTGCATTGTAATGCTACTTTCTTAACATAAGCACCCCATCTAATCTAATTCACATGGCCGTAATGTGAAAAAATCTAAGTATAAATGTATTTTACAATTTGAGCAGATTTAAATAAAAATCATGACTGCAGTTCAGTAAAAATGACTCGAACACTGAGAATAATGAGAATTTAACATCTGGATGCGTTACGATAATGAGAATTTTGGGAAAATATGCTTAATTGGCATTAAAACAATGTCATAATGCTTAAATTACAATGGTTTTAAAAATAGACTTCATTTTCTACATATAATTAATATTGTGGACATGTTTTCATTCATTCATCATGATCAAGGGACTGAATCGGCTCAGATTGCAGGACCTTCTGATACTGTGATGCATCTCATTGTCAGTATGATGAGTAGATTATAATGAGATGATGATGGAGCTGCACGTGTCATCCTAATCTGAGCCTTCATACACGTCCCTGAGCTTTAAATACACACAGAGAAGAGTTCAACTTTTTTTTTGAAGCTTTGAAAATGATTGCTGAAGGCTTATTTCTAATGCTAGTTTCATTGAAGCATTGCATATTACTATACTCTTAACCACACTTATGTTATAATACTTAAGCTTTTTGTAACACTTGTTACAAAACTTTTCAGTTCTGCGCTGCTCTCATTTTCAGTTTACTTTCTTTTGCAAAAATGTACATAGAAAAATGTAATGAAATGGCTTTTAGAATATCAAAAATAAATGGATAAATGTAAAGAGAGATGACATTGTACATGGACTCTGGACAACATCTGTGACAATCAACACTGACAGACAATTATATTGAGCCATTATTCAGTTTTAATAGTAATGCACTTATATGACAAAAGTTTACCTGGCGGTGCGCTGTTATAAACCTTAAAATAGGCTTATTTGAAAGTAAAGGCAAAATTTCATTGCACATTTATGCATGTCAACAAATACCGTTGACAAACCACAACTACAGGATTTACATGAATAAATATTAAGTTTAGAGATGCACCGATTGCAATTTTCTTGACCGATTCAGATTTTTTTTTTTTTGTAAGTGTGACCTGCCGATACTGATTTTTTCCGATTTTCTTTCTAAGAGCTATAATTGACAGCATGTACAAATAAAAATCTATACTTTTTTCAATGCAAAAAATTATTTACACAATAAAGAAATTATTAAACATATTACAATTCCACAAATCTGGACTAAGATGCATACGTTTACTCACTCTACTCTGAAATTAAAGTGCTCTGTGACTGAAAAGGGGTAGAAATAAAACCACCAGTAGGTGGCGGCAAAATACCGTTTTAATGAGAGTGATTGAGTCATTCATTCAAACGATTAGTTCAAATGGATTCATTTTGTGTTGCTTGGAGACACAACAGTTCTGCTGTGGAAAGGATTGGAACTATTTTTGTCAGCAAAAACAGTCAATATTGTGTCTAAAATAAAAGTCACTAAATTTAACTTGTTTATTGTCTAAAATCATGTAACGTATAACCTTCTGTTGCTCATTTGTTTTGATTTCTCTCACTCAGGCTGCAGTTATCATAATACATTATCAGTCCCCGTTTACACTGAATGGAAAAATCTGAATCTTTCTTGCCCAAACATATTTGGTGGCCAAGTCTCTAGTTATTTTTGTTATTGACGTTTTAACACGTTAAAAATTCTCTCTCACTTACTAAATCTACTTGTCCCAGACAAGCGGTAATTTAACCGCGGATTACTTTGACCCTACACGTATTACAAATTGTGAACTTTGTGTCTTCTCCACTCACAGTGAAGAACTTCCACGCTGACAACATTTACATGCGAATGCAGAAAATCGGCTAATTCTGGTCCCTGGCCAGTCACTCGGTTCATTTGTCTAGAAAAGTTGTCCCACCAATAAAAGGACAAGACAAAAAAGACAAATTAACTCAAATAACATATAGGACTTTATTTTAATATAAGTACAGGCTTGACTTTGCTTTTAAACCTTTCTCTTCCCCTACAGACAGACAGTCGAGCTTCAGTGGTGTTGAACCTGGAGCCTTTACCTGTTTATCTTATACTATTCCCAAATGCACCCCAGCCTGTAGTTAACAAAAGTTGTCACTATTTTAGGAAATGCAAACATTTTTTAAGCCGTGTTATCTTCTAAAGCTGTGTAGATGCAGAAGCGTTCGATCTTAGCCCTGTGTCCGAACACGTATTCAACGACAGCATTGTCATGTTTGTTCTGCTCTCGAATCTGCTGCCAGAGAGCGTCTGAGTCTCTGAGTTCCCAATCAGAGCAAAGTTCACCCCAAAACAAACAGCTGTGGACGGCTGAGAGCGAGGTGAGCGTTGAAGCAGGACAGCGAGGATGATTCGAAGCATTCTGAAATGTATGGCCTGTAAGTGTTTTGTGTCTCTTTTTAATCACATTCTGTTGCTCTTGGCGTTCTGAGTTAAAAAGGCATGATGGAAATAACACTGTATTTGTTGGGCAAGCTTGATTGCGTGTCTTCTGTTCATGTTGGCTCTCTTGGCATCTGATGCGTAATGCATAGTATATTCACAATCACAACACTGGCTGTTTTGCAAACTCCGTTTATGTGGCTAGATATATTTAGTGAGAGTTTGATCAGAACCCAAGCCATTGGTTAAATGCGGTCTCACGGTACAGTGCTAACGCTCGCTGTCAGCTGGTTGGAAAAGTTAGTGATGTTTCTTCGACTGTGTTTCATGAGGAATGGATGTGTTTTGGCAGCTCGTTGATGGTTGATGTAATCCCCTTCAGTGTGCTGTTTATCCTGGATGAGTATTGATTTATCTTCTCTCTCCTCTCCTTCTTTAAACCGCACCGGGTCACCATGTGTGTCTGATGAAAGCCAGCTCCAGCCCGTTCTGTCAGAGGTGCAGCGGGAACAAACCAAAGTACAACTTGTGTCACTCTAGAGCAGATATATGGGCAGCTGGAATGACATGTCATCATGCCGTTTTTCTCTGTTCTTTGATGTATTCATCTGGATGGACTTTTTTTTTTTTACTTTTTCCATTTTATTATTTTAAACAACTTCAAGTAAAACTTTCATGAGTAAAATATGTATTTTTTTCATGTAGTGTGACTTTCTTCATAAACTGTGAAATACACAAGCTTGAAACAAATGACACGATTGGCATTATGAAGTCTGGTTAATGAATTTGTATACTGACTGTAGGCCTGAGCGATAAAACGGTATCAGTATTCATCGATAACGATAGAAAAAATGTTTGGTAAGCTAGCGCGTGCTAGGAGCAGTGTTGCCACAGTTACTTTGAAATAGTAATCGAATTACTGACTACTGATTACTCCTTTCAAAAGTAACTTAGTTACTTTACTGATTACTTTATTTTAAAAGTAACTAAGTTAGATTACAAGTTACTTTATTAGTTACTTTCAGCAGCTGCCAATAACACCCCCCCCCCCCCAACATAAAAACGACAACCGGTTTTGCCAATGCTTACTTTATTGTTGGTGCATTTTAACAGTAACGTCAACAATGTATCTCTTGACATTTTAAGTTGAACTTAAAAACTATTTCCTGACAGAAATACACGTTTGTATAAAAATAAATAAAGACAGTCTTTCTTGACTTCATATAACTTCTAACTTATCCACCACTTACTGGTTTTGTACTGAAGTCCAGTTTTTGTTGTTTGGGTGGTGGAAGACCTTCTGCAGCGGTCACAGCTCTCTGCTTAGCACCACCAGGTGGGACTCTCTCTGAAAGTTTCACTGTGGCGTGCTGCGACTCCAAATGTTTCTTCAAGTTTGACGTAGTGTTTTTAAAGCTAGATAACACTTTGTCGCCAGCACAGAGTGTACAACGAACCTTAATATTATCATCTTTGGCTGATACAAACTCAAAATAGTGACTATATTTCCAGCTAGAAAACGCATATCTCTCTCCTCCCTCCATTGTTGTTCGTGTGTCGCTAGCCGCGGCGCTTGGTAGGTAAGCTGTCCTGAAAATATGACCTGTCGCATACGTGATGTCACTCCCCGAGACGCAAGAAGAAACCAAATAGGTTTTGCTTAAAAAGAATTTAAGAAATAGTAACGCACAGTGGCTTGGACAAGTAACTTTAATTTGATTACTGGTATGGAAATAGTAACGCGTTAGATTAGTCGTTACTGGAAAAATTGGTCATATTAGAGTAACGCGCTACTAAGTAACGCGTTACCGGCATCACTGGCTAGGAGTAATAGCAATGATATAGTACAACAACGACACTCAGTGTTTCCCACAGACTTGCACTCTGCGTGTGGCGGCCGTGGGATATATATACCAGTTCACATTTAGAGCTCTGCGTGTTTTCTGCGTAAAACCATCAGCCGATTTTCGTGTTGGTCTGAATGAAAATGCAAATTCATTCTTTGCCACTAGGTGTCACTTTTGGAGCGGTAAGAATATCTGTCTGAATATCTGTACATAAAGCAGCACTGCTTTATGACACTGCTTTATGAAATCGAAAATTTCCTGAAGACAGTTGGTTTCCTTCAGAGATACAGTAATATAAAAACATTAGCGCCGCGTTTTGATTTTGAAA
The DNA here is from genome assembly GCF_936440315.1 of Barbus barbus. NCBI lineage: Eukaryota > Metazoa > Chordata > Actinopteri > Cypriniformes > Cyprinidae > Barbus > Barbus barbus. Next base: position 1,679,741 of record NC_136757.1, read on the forward strand.
CGTGCAGTGCTCATGTTTATTCAACGAAGTCAAAGCCTTTAGAAACATCTGTTTGTGGCGATCAGTTTTGATATTCTGGCAGCCCGGCACAAATAAATCAGTGTATGGGAAACACTGGACACTTACATCATCATCACCGCATCTCGTGCGCCACTGATAAGGCTCCCAGATGCACACCTAAAATTCGAATGCACCATTTTTGCATTCAAAAGTGAATTTTTATTTTAAATTCTGCTAATATTAGTTTTTTTTACTCTCAATCTCTTCAACGCAGGCAGGTACAGCGCTCATCTTAACATGTGATTGTGTTCTCATTGCGCCTCCTGTGGCCTCAGGAGACAGGCCAAAACGTTTTTTTAACACTAATATGCATATAAAATATAAGAAAGGGGATATTTGTATTTTATTGTGTTTGACTGATAAAAGTAAAATAATTTGTTGTTTGTCTTAAAAAAACTGGGTAAATTTAAAAATACAATGGTTAAATTTAAACTTATTTTTTTTCTTCTGATCTTTGTTTAACAAACGCTATACATTTCTTTTTCAATAATTACCGATAATGGCTGATGAACCATTAGGTCACACGTTAGAATAGAGAACACTTGTTAACTATTAACTACGACTTTTCCCTCAAACTCCTAATTTGCTGCTTATTAATAGTTAGTAAGGTAGTTGTTAAGTTTAGGTATTGTCACACTCTTTATGAGCCTTGGACTTTCTCTCCCTGACTGTCCAGTATTGTTCAGCACTCCCCCAGTGTTAGCTGCCTTACCGAGCCATTCTGTGTTTTTCTGTTTAGTTCCAGTATTGTTCTGCGTTTAGAACTCTCCTAGTTTTAGCTGCGATACAGAACCCTCTTTGTTGTCTTAGCCTTGCCTTGCCTTGTGTGTTTTCTAGTGTTTCGATTCTTGCCTGTGTTTCCTGGATTAACCCTTTGCCTTGCCGTTTGCACCTCTCTTGGACCACTGCTCATTTACCTGGATTATCTCTCTGCCTCACCCTGTTGGATATTGTTTGCCGATCAAAGACCCACGCTTGTTCTAGGAATACTCTCGTGTCTTGCCCGTGCCATACCGGTTCGCTGTTGTTTGATAATCCTGCCTGTTATTTGACTGTTTATTAATAAAAGCTTGCACATGGATCCGCACGTCTCATGTCTTGTTCGCCCCGTTACATATTGGGTAGGATTAGGGATGTAGAATAAGGCATTAATATGTGCTTAATTACTACTAGTACATGGCTAATATTCTAGTAATATGCATGCTAATAAGCAACTAATAGATGTAACTGTAAAATAAAGTGTTACCAAACATTATATCGTGATACATTTTTTAGCTATATCGTCCAGCCCTAATTGACCGAAAAGTGTGAAAACTTGTCACTAATTAGGGGGTCGTGCGGAGTGAGTCTGAAAATCCATTTCTTGTCAGGGAATCTTTTGGGGATCCTGTTAGAGTCTCATGTGAAGTCTGGTACAGGGGGCTGTTAGTCTGTCCTATTGTGGAAGTGAATACGATTGATGCTGAACAGTAGCTGTGAGTGTTTGCAGACTCTCGGACTGACCTTTACTCCACTCCAGGCTCTGGTGACTCAGGAATGGAGGAAGTTGTCTTATGGGAAGGGAGCAGTTCCTGTTTTTGAAGACTATTTTTGATTGTTCAGAGCGTTGAGACATTAATGACCGTGACATCAGAGTCAGAGCAGTGCAATCCACATTCAGTTTTAGCCATGCACGATTAACATGCTGTTTAATAGTGGATAGTAGGGGTGTAATAATACTTCTAATAATTCTTTGCATTGATGACAGAATTAAGGATCGTGTTATGATGACTATTATAATAAACGGCGTGGAGCAGAATGCACAGATGAAGAGCACAGATTTCTGCTTCATCATTCATGAATACACACATCCATTCGAGCTAAGGCTAATTGTTGTTTTCATCTTGGGATTTTATTATGTGGATATTCTAAGAATAAATGTGCTTGAAAAATGATGTTAATTAAAGGAATAATTTTCGGCCCGCCAAATACCTTGGGCCAAAACGGGCCAAGTGGGGCTAGAGTTAAGAGTTAGAGACGGTCAGCATCAACATTTAAGACATTTAACACAAGTTTAATAGCAAAACTCACTTTCAGACACCATCAAGTGTTTGAAATAATTACGAATTGCGATCCGATGGGAATTCTGATCAGCGTATCAGGCATAAATGTATTGTTAAAGGCTGTATGCTAACAATCGCGATTAATAAAAGCAAGTTATGCTTATGAAAATACCAGAGATCGCTTTAAGAACTTAGATATATGATTATAATTATGTATTTGGTTTAATATTTGTTCTGTCTCCTCCAAGTGTCTTTGTTTATACCAGACTTCTGCACCCGCATGTGTCATAAATTGCATATGCTCCGTGTAAAACCCAGATTTTCTGTCTGTGAGCTCCCTCTATTGCTTTGTCTGAAATGATAACCGTACAGTGAGACGGGAGACAGCAGTCAACCCTCCACAGATTACATGCATCGTGGAGAATTAATATAAATGCTCATTCTTTCTGAAGAATTTAACAGAAACGTGAGGGTTTTTTATATGTACGCATTTGGACTTAAAATCGCTAATGGAGTTCCTGTCATCACAAATAAACGGAGCAGCTGTGAATGAACAAGTATGTGTTCTCTTTTTTTTTTTTTTTGTTAATGATAAATATCAGTTTAATTTAGCATGCTGACACAAATTAATAAGTTACTATTTTTATTCTAAATCATTGGTATAGGCTATAAAAATATTGATTCTTAAGTCTTTATGGAAGGACCGAACGTCAGTTTCTGTTAAAGGGATAGTTCACCCAAAAATGAAAGTTCTGTCATTAATTACTCACTCTCGTGTCGTTCCAAACCCATAAGACCTTCGTTCATCTTCTGAACACAAATTAAGATATTTGATGAAATCCGAGAGCTCTCTGACCCTCCATAGACAGCAAGGATCCTAACACCATCAAGGCTCAGAAATGTAGCAAGGACATTATTAAAATAATCCATGTGACATCAGCGGTTCAACCGTAATTTTACGAAGCTACGAGAATACATTGCGCACAAAGAAATAGGGCTGAACGATTTTGGAAAATAATTTAGTGCGATTTATTTATATATATATATATATATATATATATATATATATATATATATATATATATATATATATATATATATATATATATATATATATTTATATATTTATATATATATTTATATATATATTTATATATATAATTTTTTTTTTTTTTTTTTTTTACCAGTATTGCGATTTATTTTTTAACGCTTTTTATATTCTGTATTATTCAACAAAGACAAGTAATAAATCATTGTATAGTATGCAGTGTTGGGCACGTTACTTTAAAACAGTAATTAGTTATATTACTAGTTACTTCTCACAAACAGTAACTGAGTTGCATCGTTATAAAAGAAACTAATTACCGGGGAAAGTAACTATTGTTATTTTTTTTTTTAAATGTTCAAATATGTCAAATAACTTGGATGCCCCCAATTTTAAATATGTTAAATAAATGGAAGGGTCACTGTAGTAGTGAGTGGGGCGGGGCCGAGAGCCGTGGGAGCGGAACGAGACCGGTTATTATTGTAAATATTATCAACCCTCTACTTGGCAATACAATCTCCATTGGCTTGTAATTGTTTTTTAGTTTACTCACCAGACTAATATTAATTATCATATATATATATATATATATATATATATATAACAAGCTTATGTTTGGAAAATGGCACAGTTTTTTTTTATCTCTCACTTAGCATCAGTCAGTCAAACATTATATGATATTATGATAATTTAGCATTAAATGATGATAGAACTTTAGTAATTAGAATAATCATGTATGAATGCATATTTGTCATGTTGACTGAACTTAGGTCTGGTGGTGCTGCTTAAGATATTGTTTGTCATTTAGTGTTTTATAAAAAAAAGGGGGGGGGGGGGACTACAAATAATACTGATAAGATAAAACTATGAATTCTACTACTAATAAGAACAATATAAAACGCACTAAGGATTATTGAGCTGCTGGGTTCATGAATATTAATCAGGTTGTCTGCGTTCGCTTTAACTGATTCGCTGAAATCAAAACGGGGAGGATAATAGATGAGCGCCAGCCAATGAGATTGCCGTTTGCGCATTAGTCTCCGTTAACTCCGTTATTTTGACAGGAAAATACAACAAAGAATATAATTTACACGTAGCGCATCAATTCTGCATGATATGTAAGGCCGCAAACTGCAGACTTGGCAACATAGCGTGCCAACTTGATGCTTCCTCAGAAGACTGCTTAGATGTGTTGGACTTGAAGCAGCGCAGCGAGACCGATCGCAGTGTCATCAAATACTGCGAGAGATATAAGAGAGCGGGCGTCTCCTTATGCTTCCTCTCGCCGTACACTGATGTCATACACCGATCGATCTTCAAGTCGAACACACCTCTTTACTCTCAGTGTCACGTGACCGTATTATCGCAGCCTCTGCGGTTGAAAAATCTCGTTTTTTCATATCGGATATTATCGCAAATGCAATTAATCGCTCAGCCCTACAAAGAAAATAACAATTCATCATCTCCGCGTCACCCTATAGTGCCAGTTTGGAGAGTATCACATACATAAAAAACATATGCAACGCATGTACACAGATACTTTGTTTACGCTTTGATCTGAACATAAACAGTGTATCCACGCATACATATATAGGGTGATGCAGAGGAGAGGAATTGTTGAATAAAGTCGTTATTTGTTGTTTTCTTTGAACACAAAAAGTATTCTCGTAGCTTCGTAAAATTATGGTTGAACCGCTGATGTCACATGGATTATTTTAATAATGTCCTTGCTACGTTTCTGAGCCTTGATGGTGTTAGGATCCTTGCTGTCTATGGAGGGACAGAGAGCTCTCAGATTTCATCAAAAATATCTTCATTTGTGTTCAGAAGATGAACGAAGGTCTTACGGGTTTGGAACGACATGAGAGTGAGTACTTAGTGACAGAACTTTAATTTTTGGGTGAACTTTCCTTTTAAGTGAATTTTATGATATTTTATATTTGAATTAATTTCCCTCCTGCTGTTGAAATGCTGTGACGTTTGCTTCAGAGAGGTGTGTGTTAAGGGGGGTTTTACAGTTGCACGGTCCCACAGTGGAAAAGCAGCTAGTGTACATTCATTATAATGAGCATGCGTTGGTCTTTGGCTGTAACATGATTCTTGTATCAGTCTCAGATCATGCTCTGTCTGTGAACAGGTTTTCCTTCAGTTTCTGTGCATTGTCCAGTGCTGTGAAGGCCAGCGGGGTTCACTGAGCTGTTTGCATGGACTTCTGTGTGAATCTCCGTGAGAAAGCTGCTTCACTGTAGAGCTGTCCATCTGTTCAGAAGCGCTGATCCCGGCCGTCTACGTATAAACTCCCTTCGTTGGTCCAACAGGTTGAGCGCCCAGGGCTGTGAGTGGACACACATCTGTGGCTCTTCTCCTTGTCTGTTGTAGTTATGAGACAGCTGGCATATGTTAGCCTATTTAATTCAATCTGATTTCAGCAGCTTGTACGAGGTCTGCTTTGACTGTGTGTCATGTACCGCTGCGTAATCATTTTGACTGCATTCATTATTACGGCTGGTTCTGTCTGAATACTGATCACAAGGTTGCATTTGGTGTTTGATGGGATTTACTTGAACAATGACCGTTTTGAAAGGAGAAGAAAGATATTCTCTGTCAATAGGAATGGTGATGAACTTTCTAGTTCATTTTTATGCATGCTTTGTGGCTCTAGTGCTGTAGAAATGACCATAAAGATCAGACACAATATTTAAACTGGGATTTATCAGTGATTCAGTAACACCCTTTTCACCAGTCCTGGATAACAGCATTGCCGTGCTCCTGCCAGATCATAGTTTTTTTTAGTTTTTTTCCACCAATGTTTGAAACCAATGAGATGTCATTGTGGATGGAGCTTCCCAGACCAATGCATTAAAAATAGAGACTAAGTGACTGATGAAATGTTAAATGGATATTGCAGTACATGACAAATCCCTCAGCTTCCTCTAGCAAAGCCATAAAAAGCACTGGAGTCATGAGAATATGAGGCATGTGCTGTCAGCCTCACGCCCTTCAGCAGGAGAGAGCACATGCACGGCTTGAATTGTGATCTCTGACACTATTTCACATTCAGTATCGGTTCTGCTGTTAAGGTTGAAATGGAATAAAAAAACAAGTTCTAATAATTATGCCTTTGTAGACAACTTTACTAATGCATTTTATTGATGTTTGATAAGCAAAATAAACTTCATTGCAGAAATAGTGTTTTAAATGCAACATGACACATTTACAACCCATTTTGTTTTTGTGATGTTACAATTGAAGTGAAACGAGGCATTCAGTGAGAGAAATGTAGATTGTGATTTAGTTTTGCAGTCAGTTGTAAAGGACTACTGCACCTACTGCTTATAAGGGCAAAAGATTAAAAAGACCATTTATTGTTCTTTAAGAACATGTGCTTGATGATTTGTGCACAGTTACAACAGGAGCCTGTATTGAGAAGAACTAGGTTCAGTTTTCTGTTGACTTTAAATACTGTCCAACAGGATTTATTCAGTTATTTATGAAGTATAATGCACATATTTGTACAAGTAAAAAGCAGATTATATTATTATGTATTGATTTCCTTACAGTTCCCTTTTTAAATTACTTTTTACAAAGTGTTTTGTACTTATTTTCTTTACCAAAAGTAATTTCATCCAATACATTTCTTAATTTCGGTCGATACGATATAATTCCGATATCGATATGAACACTATTAAAAAAGTCTCATAAAAACCGCCAAGAACACCCACAACAGATGTCTGTACCTACAAACTTATGAAACATGAATTTGCCAAGTCTATGAAACCTCCTCCTATAAAACTATATCATATTTTAGAAAAAAACCCAGCACAAATAAATGAATGTTCATCTTTTATTTGTATTTAGCTTCATACAAACAAGAAATGTGAAATCACTGTCAAATAAATATCTCACTCACCTTATTAATATTAATATCTTTAACTTCAATCTATACATACACTACCAGTCAAAAGATTTTGAACAGTAAGATTTTTTAATGTTTTTTTAAAGAAGTCTCTTCTGCTCACCAAGCCTGCATTTATTTGATCCAAAGTACAGCAAAAGCAGTAACATTGTGAAATATATTTACTATTTAAAATAACTGCTTTCTATTTGAATGTAATTTATTCCTGTGATTTCAAAGCTGATTTAACATCATTGCTCCAGTCTTCAGTGTCACATGATCCTTCAGAAATCATTCTAATATACTGATTTTATAGCAGCTCAAAAAACATGTTTTATTAGTATTATGATGTTGAAAACAGCGGAGTAGATTTTTTTTTCAGGTTTCTTTGATTAATGGAAAGTTCAAAAGAACAGCATTTATCTGAAATGGAAATATTTTGTAACATTATAAATGTCTTTATCATAAATGTATTAATTTATATACCCCCCCCACAAAAAAATTAAATAAAAATATATATACACATACAGTGCCCTTCAAAAGTATTGCAACAGTAAAGACAAGATTGCTCTGTTGTCTGTGGAGTCAAGACATTTTCAAATATGATTAAAAGATGAATATGAGACAAAACTACAGAATGTCACATTTTATTATTAGCCGTTTCAACACATACATGTTTTACCAGCTAAGAAGATCAGTACTTTTAGAGTTCATCCCTCTATCTGATGTGAGCATAAGTATTGGGACAGTTGAACATAAGGCAGATATTAAAGATTAAAAGCTATTATTTAGTTGCAGATCCCTTGCACACAATCACAGCAGTGAGTCTGTGACCCATAGACATCACCAGACTCTTGCTCTCATCCTTTGTGCTTTTTTGCAAACTCTAATCTTTCCTTTCTATGTTTGGTGCTGGTCAGAGGTTTGCATCTTGCTGTGTAGCATCTGTAATTCTGTGTCAAAGTCTCCTGAGGACAGTAGATTGTCAGAGCATCACCACAGCTTTCTGGAAGTTGTTGCTGATTTTACAGACACGTCTTTTAGGGGTCCTTTTCACAGCTTTTATGATTTGTCTGTCATCAACTACTGTTGTTTTCTCAGCCGATCAGGTCGTTGTTGGTTGCTGGTGTCGCTGGTGGTTTCCAAACTCTTGATTTCTCCATGCCCTTTGTTTTTGCTAGAGCTCTAACTGACTTCCTCTTTTCTTTTAACATCCAAACTACTTGCTTTTCTCTCAAAGTCAGCTCCCTCATCTTCATCCTGGTTTGTGTGTCATCATCGAATGCAGAAGTAATGGATATAACTGATAAACACATTCCCTGCTTTTAATGTCTGAAGAATTAATGCAACAGGACACAGCTGATCACTTAGAAAGACCTGAGAGGCTACTGCTCCAATACTTATGCTCACATCAGATAGAGGGATGAACTCTAAAAGTGCTGAACTTCTTAGCTGCTAAAACATGTATGTGTTGAATCACCCAATATTCTTTTGTCTCATATTCATCTTTTAATCATATTTGCAAATGTCTCGACTCCACAGCCAACAGAGCAAGTATAGTGTATAATGTTACAAAAGCTTTTTATTTCAGATGAATGCTGATCTTTGGATCTTTCTATTCAACAAAGAATCCTGGGAAAAAAAAAGTACTCAACTGTCTTAAATATTGATGATGATGATGATAATAATAATAATAATCAGAAATGTTTGTTGAGCAGTAAATCAGTATATTAGAATGATTTCTGAAGATCATGTGACACTGAAGACTGGAGTAATGATGCTGAACATTCAGCTGCAGATCACAGAAATACATTACAGCTTAACACATATTCACATAGAAAACAGACATTTTCAATATGTGATGAAGCAAGTACCACGACTCGCTTCAGGGGGAGGGGAAAAGGGAATGTGAGTCCATGAAAATACAAAAATCGTGCAGGGTGTAATTTATTTACAGTGCCAATAATCCAGACGGCCCACAGTGGTATATTTTTGTGCACACCTGTATATATTCTTCAAAGTACCAAATTAACAACAAATAGAAAAATAAAGATGAAAACTATATTTACAAACACACACCATATCCACAATATACAAAAAAATAAGGGTTTGCTTGAGGTACCACTGTAACACTCTCGCCGACTTGGTTAACAAGCGCTATGTGTGAGTCTGGCCTCCCTTTTTATAGGCGCAACGCACTCTGTGCCTTTAAAAGCAGGCGCCCTCTGTCGCGTTCACCCCCGAAAGACCGACTACTTCCTGACAAACAAACACTCGAATGTAAACACAAGGACAAAAGACAAGATGCGGATAATGAGTGTGTGTGTGTGAGGTGAATGGGTATGCGACGGTGGAAACTGTGATGTGGAGAAATGTCCGTGGGCGATCGGTTCATCACGTGCACTCACTTTGCTGAACGCAGAAATAACAGGTGAGGGAGGGGGAATGGAGAATGTGTGTGTGTAAGTGTGTGAGTGTGTGTGTGTGTGTGTGTGTGTGTGTAAGTGTGTGTTCAGGCCAGTGCCGCTCCCTCAGCAGTGGCAAACAGGTGCTTTGTCAAACAATAGTAAAAATATTTCAGAATTTTACTGTTTTTGCTGTACTTTGGATAAAAATAAATACAAGCTTTGTGAGCAGAAGAGACTTCTATAAAGAAAACAAAAAAACATGACAATCTTACTGTTCAAACACTTTTGACTGCTAGTGTAGGCTCATTACTCTTATAGATTGAAACAAATGTGCTTCAGCCAGGATAAAGAATATGAAAAGTGCTCCGAGTTGCTGAGCAACAACAGAAACACGTTGCTGGAGACGGGCTTATTACTGAAAATGCAAACTGATTCTCTGCCAGCAGGAGGCGCTTTGAGAGCGGCAGAAGTAGCGGTTTCCCCGGTAATGGCTGTAATCAAATATTTAGATATTTTTGCACCCTCAGATTCCAGGTTTTCAAATAGTTGTGTATCAGCCAAAAAGCTTATTTATTTAGCTTATGTATAAATCTCAATTTCAGAAAATTGACCATTACGACTGGTTTTGTGGTCCAGGGTCACACATTTGATAGATATCTTTAAATAAATCTTGCATCTAAAGTTTTGGTCAGTGGCCCACTAATAATCGTGTTAGATAATGGTGATTTATAATATTGACCAAAATAATTCTGATTAAAATTTTTGTCATAATGGAGCATCCCTGCTTGATGCTGAAAGGTGAGAGCTGGAGAACTGATTGTCTCTGTCCTTGTGTGTTTGCAGTCACCCCTGATCTGTCTCCAGAGACCCTTCCGCTCGCGGCGCCTCGACCCCCAGCAGCCACCGCCGGCCCGCGAGCGCACCGCAAGCACAGCGAGGGCCACAGCGGGCAGCCGGCGCGCGGCAGCATGGAGGTGGGCATGCGTGTGGTGCGCGGCGTGGACTGGAAGTGGGGGAACCAGGATGAAGGAGAGGGGCACGTGGGCACGGTGGTGGAGATCGGCCGGCAGGGCAGCACCACCACGCCCGACAAAACTGTGGTGGTGCAGTGGGACAGCGGGACGCGTACAAACTACCGCACCGGATACCAGAGCGCCTACGACCTGCTGCTGTACGACAACGCACAGATCGGTGAGACCCAACACCTCCTCCAGTTCCAGCCATGCTAAACACTGCAGCAGCTGCAGAAGCTTATACAGCGCTGGCCAAAATCATCACAACACTAGTATTTCACCAGCTAAAAAATGGGTTTAAGTCAGTTGTTTGTATCTTTTGCTGTAGTGTGTCTGTAGGAAATATCAGTTTACATTTCCAAACATTCATTTAGCCATTAATTGTAATAATCCAGTGAGATGTTAGTGATCTGATCTGATCATCATCAGTCTGTCTGGAATGACATGAAGAAACAGAACAAACTGAGACAGATTGTGAACTGTGTCTCCAAGATGCTTCAAGAAACCTACTTCAAGATGCTTACTGGCTTTAATAGTTACACCACAGTTCTGTGCATCCCTCAACTGATTATGTGTCTTTCAGATGAACGAGATCAATGTCTGTCTCTCAAACTGCATGACATTACTATGAATGAGATGCGTTGCTTCTTTCCTTCCTTCCTTTTTATCTTTCAGCAGGAGACTGTGGCTGTTGTGTTTATAAGGAAATGCTTAATGCTTTTGCCGCATCATTAAATCAGTCTCATCTGCCTCAAACGACGTGTTTCTGATTAATGGAGCGAAAGCCTCGGGAAAACAGACATGCAGACAGACGTGAGCGTGTTCAGAGACTCGCTGCGCTGCTGTCGTCTTCAGCGTTTGCTGGATTCTAGCAGAAGATGACCTTATGAAATGAATTAGACGTGCTGATCTTTCATTTAATATACCCTTGTGTTCACTTCCCTTTCTTCCTCGTAGGTGTCCGACATTCAAACATCATCTGTGACAGCTGTAAGAAGCACGGCATCATGGGAATGCGCTGGAAGTGTAAGGTGTGTTTCGACTACGACCTGTGCACTCAGTGTTACATGAACAACAAGCACGACCTGATGCACCCCTTCGAGCGCTACGAGACGGCGCATTCGCACCCGTGAGTCTTCTGTCTGTTCTCTGCATGACTCTGTTCCCGCTAGCCTTGTCTAAATGTCAGCCCACTGCTCTCATTCTCATAGAAACATCAGCAAGCATAAGCGTTCTTTTCTTTTCTGATGCAGGACAAAAGACAGATTCTGTTATACACACAATTCAGTGGAAGAGGAATTAAAATATGTTTTGTAAAGTGGGATTCAGTTCTTTATATTTATTAATTAAAAAAAAGAATAATAATAATGTTCTATTCTTAGTACCCCGTAGAACATGGCCTGCATTTACCTAAAGCAGTGGTTCTTAACTTTTTTTACTCCAAGACCCCTCTTCTCCAAATCAATATTGCAAGACCCCCAACCTTTTCTAATAACTGAAACCTTTGTATTCTAGTGTTATTACTTTTCAGTTCCATGTAATTATTTATAAACGAAACAAATTCAAGATAGATTTAAACATTCCATGTTCTTTTTTGCAAACATACTTTGCAGAAATGTCACTGCAGATATTCTGTACAACTTAAACCTACGTAAAGCTCAATTATACAGTAATTTTAACAACATGGAGATACCAAAGGACTGCATATAAACTACGGATCCATTCAGAATCACTAAGCATACCAAAATACTAATGAAAAATGAGACCATTCTGAAAGTGGAAACTCGGCGATCTCGACGTCATCAGTGAATAGTTCCTCTGTCAGAACAAGCTGTTTGGAGCTTCTGATGCCCATATGTACATCAACACCACAGATCCTCTCAAACTCGCTGTATACAACTATGTGAATTTACTGAACTGTCAAGCAGAAATATGTCATAGTGATCAGTGCGCCGATTCGTTTGCGCATCAATAATAACAGACACGCGCACGCCTAATGTACTCCTGTAGGTCACTGTAATCATCTTTATCTTGATTATAGTCGGCATCCATCAAAACTTGACTATTACAACAGTGGCTTGCTTTATCCAGCCGAGAGCTTTATCATATGCTCATGCAGCGGTCAGGTGTTTTGAACCGCTGTTCAGTCTGTGTTTCACAAACGGCTTGAGCTGCTTCGAAACATTGAATATCACAGAATACATAGAGAGGTGGTGCTGTTATTCATTTATATATATTTTTAAATTATAAGTACGTCTCGCATCCACACCCCCCTCGTTGAGAACCACTGACCTAAGCTTATTTAAATGATGTGTGATCTACCAGCATTGCCTTTGCGATCGACTGGTAGATTGCGATTGACCTATTGGGCACCCCTGAGTTACAGTGTGTTTCACTGTTTGTGTGTGTGCTTAAAATATCCAAGCCGGTCTCCAGTCTCAGCTGTGCTGCTTGTCTTGGTACACGATTAAAAAAAACATCTTCAGGAGAGAGAGAGAGAGAGTAATGGTCTGGAACACACACACACACACACACTCACACTCACACACACTCACACACACTCACTCACACACACACACACACTCACTCACTCACACACACTCACACTGCCACCAGCAGGTGCTTAAAGGCATAAACACCCTCATTTTACTCTGCCATTAACAGAGAGAGAGAGATCCACACAAATACAGCCGTGCACCACTTCACTGCGTCACCATATCTATTTATACTGTTATTCAGGAAATAGTTTGGATTATCTCTAGGGATGTGCAGTACGGCTTAAAATCACATCTTGACATTTTTTCATGCTTTGTTTTTCAATCAGAGGAATCTTTACTGCACTCGGCAGAGTTCTGGTACAGGAATCAGAATTGATTCGTTCTTCGTTCTTGATTCAGTGTTCTGGTCCGAGAATCGTTCGTTCTTTCGTCACGTGAGAGCCACATGTGCTATATTAGTTCACCTCCTGAGTCCCTACTTCTGTCTGGTCTGTTCCAAAATACAGACATGCAAAATATACAACATTTATTATCGCACTGTTATTAATATCATTATAAATATTGAGCACAATAAAGCTGAAACACTGCTTTAATGCATGTGCGCATTGAGGAAAACAAGTTCCCTATGAGCTAAATTTGGCCATCATTTCTAATACAGTATTTCAAAAGAACCCATAACTCGGGACCAAACTAATCATTTCTGTTTCCTGTGCATACTTGACAGAAGAACGAACGACTCAGACCATGAAGGGTCAAAGATCCAAGTCAGTAGAGTGATGCATCTTCCCATCACTGCTTTAGTACTGATATCTCTGCTGTGTTATGTGCTGCACTGCCGTCTATCGATGTAGATAAGCGTGATCATCTCCGAGTTGCATGTAAATACTAGTGAGTTTTACAGATCGTTAGCTGTCTAACAAAAGTGAAGCAACTTAAGCATCAGTACACTACTAATCTTTCCATCTTGTTTTCTACCATACCAATGTTTACACTAATTTTTCTGTCGTTTTTACTTTGACCTTTTCTGCTGCTTTGGCCGTACATGTACTTTTTCTGCCTTTCTGAAGACATATTAAACGCACTGTTCAGTACTGACACTTATTTCCCTGCTCATTCATTGGAATGTGATGTGATCTGCTCCAAGAGTGCTGATATCAAGCGTAACAGAAAATAAATGTGAAAACACTTCCTGGCCTGTCATATGGTTTTTCACATAGTTTTGTCCACTGTAGTCTATGTATAAAAAGCTGCTAAAAACTCAATGTAGAAACTAACGTATGGTAGGATTTTTAGCTCTGGTTGAACGTCTCTGATCACACTTCAAACTAGGGCTGAAACGATTAGGTGACATTATCAGCAATGTCGACAATAGAAAAATTATTTAAATCGACAAATACTTTTGTTGTCGAGTAGTCGCTTGATCTCATATGAGCTAATGTAAGAGCCTGCAATACTGAGGTTTGACCAGTGTGGCGGCGCTGTAGAGCAAGACTGTAATTGAGCCCTCCTGGATGCAGTTCAAGAGAAGACACGGCTCTTCAAAGCAAACACAGCCCAACCTGAAGCTGCCTAGCAGTGTTTGGATAAATGTGTGAATATACGCTTTCCTCTCAATAATAAAATAAACACAACATAAAGTGACAGCGGTGAGAAAGCAGCAGTTAAGCAATCTCAGCGATGTGGATGTTTGTTCAGTACTCCAGTAAAGTACAGTCACCTCACATTTATTAACAATATATAGTACTTTATGTAGTAGATAGCAAGCATCTTTACAGTCAGTATCAGTCAGAATTACTTGATTTTCTGTTATAAAGCAGCGCTCCAGTGTGAAGCTAGCTACTGATAAAATCTTTTATTAGCGGGAACAAATATAATTTCATTGAAGTGCTAGTTTGGTTTACAGAGATCAAAGCTTGATCTAGGACTGTTTTGATCATAACCCTATAAAAGGTATTTTAAGAGAGATTATGTTGTGAATAAAACAGTTTATCCAAAAATAAAACATCACTTACCTTTTATTTTGTTTCTTATCCATATGATTTACAAAAGGAGATATTAGGCATAATAATTAAATGGTGAATGGTTTTGCTGTCATCTCATTTTGTGCGCCAAATATATGCATTATTAGTATAAATTAATTGTATAACAATTGTAATTACATAATATGATTTTCAAAAGCTGAAGTGATTACCTTTATTTATTTGTTAAATATGTATAACTCAATATTTTAACTAACTGTAAAAGCTGAATAATCAATCAAAGTCTACTGATTAATCAGTGAAATAATGATTATTTTGATGAATTGATTAGTCATTCTAATAATTGATTACCAAAACAATGCTTTGTTGGAGCCCTATGGCAGTGCTCACGGCTCACACGGTCTTCAGTGTTAAACTTTCACAGCTTGGTACTGGAGCGAGTTGATCGCGCACAGTTGTGTTCAAATATATAACACTGCCTTAATGAAAGTGAATAATGGGCAAATATTTCCATTTTTCAAATATAGTGGAAACATTACACATTCAATTCTAAATCAAAGTATTAAGAGATTTTATGAAGTCTGTTTTTGTTTTTTTACAGGAGGCAAAAAATATAAATATGAACTGTTTAAAAAATAGCAGTATCAATATTTCTCTCTTCAAACTCAAACACTTAGAAACTAAAGATATTTTTTTAAACTTCAATTTAAATGACTGAACTAATATTTAGTTGCATAAGCATTGTTTTTGCATCGAGTCAACCAGCTTCTGGCACCTTGAAGCAGGTATTTCAGCCCAGGAAGAACCAACTGCGTTCCACAGTTTCTGTGAATGTTTGGGTTTTATTCAGAAACTACATTTTTAATGTCACAACACAAGTTTTCAGCTGGGTAGAGGTCAGGGGATCTGGGTGCAGATGGACACCGACACACACACTTGAAGCAATCGTGTGTTTCTTTTAATGACAGAAGTCAATATAACAAATGAACAATTATTTGAACTGTACATTGAACTAAACATTGGAACATTTCTTTTTATGACAATTATGATATGGCCCTATGAAATCTCTTTTTTTTTTTTTTTTTTTTTTTTTAAATTCCGTAATTTTTTCTAAATTCTGTTTTTTTTTTCAATTTAAATTTTTCTAGATTCTGTTTTTTTATGGTTAATTTAAATTGTATTAATCAAAAGCATGTCTAATTAATTCAAATCATGAAACTTATACAATTCAACATAAATTTATTAAAAGTTTAACAAAAATGGCATGTTTAGGGCCCTTTGAAATGTCTTATTTTTTTCTCACCTTATGTTTAATTGTTACCAAATTCTGGGTTTTAGCATGTCTAATTATTTGAACGAATAAAAACAACTTTTGTTTATTCTTAATAACAGCCTTATAAATTCTGTGTTCAATGAAATGAAGGCATACTACATTAATTTATCTTTTAATTAATGAAAATTAATCATTTTATTTCAGCGAGAGACGCTGAAAACACCGCGAGCGTCACGTGCTTCAGTGTGTGTGTGTGTGTAGTAAACAAAACCGCGCGTTTGCGTCATTCATTCACACAGAGACACGCAGAACATGCAGGATTCATGTTTAAATCTTATTTTTGCGGCTTTAAGGCAGGGTAAGCGATTTCTAAAAGCCAATGTGGATATTTGAAATCACCAAAACAAACACGCCCCTACCCCAAAAGGGTTTCGCCTAGGGTTCCAGAATTGGATACTTAAGGTCAGGAATCAGATACTTGTTGTCAAATTAAAATTTCGATTCCACCTATCGATCCCTATGCTCTTTTTTTTTTCTTCATCTGTGATGACCGGTGTGACCTAGCGATCTGCCAGGACCTTGCTCGCTAATCTAAGCGCTCCAAAGTTTTGCTGCATTTGCGATCAGAAGCCAAAAAAGCTGAGTATAATATCTGTGATAGCTAAACATGTTGCAAGATTAAAATAGAGTACATCTCCTTTTGAAAGTAATTTGACACTTCAAATGAAGATTTATCGATTACATTGTTACGCCAGTAGGTGACGAAAAGAGTCTGTTAGAATGCATTTGTCTTTGAAACATACAAGAGATTCGTTCAAGGACGCTGATTCATCCAGTAATGAAGCAAGTACATTCTGAGTGAGTCATTCATAAATTACATGTGATTTTGTTTAGTTGTCTAATATGGTTTTTCTTCAGAATCATGAGAGAACCACAAGTTCCACTGGGAAAAAAACTCAATTTATCCAGAATCATGCAGTTCTATTTTGCACACAAACAGCTCTTAAAGAGTCCAGTTTTTATGTAGCTGGCTGATTTTTGTCCATGGTATTCAGCTCCAATAAATGGTTTGCAAAAAAGAGACGCAGGATAAATGTTTGATATCATTATTTAATCACATTGGAATCGAAACTGGGAATAAAAAAAAATCGGAATCGATAAAATTCAAACGATACCCAACTCTAGTCTCGCCCCTATTTTTTCAGGTTACTGATGGTGTACTGCTATTTTGTTTTTTGAGGACAACTGTATTCAGCAGCTCTCTGTCAGAGGTCAAAAAAGAGGAACAAGGAACAAAAGTTGTTAATCGGCCAACGCAGCTACTAGTTAGCTTCTGTCACGCTGTCTTCTGTAATCTTTCTGGTGTCAAACACGGATGCTGTTACTGTAGAAGAGTGTCTTTCTTACAGTAATATCGCTTTGTCTTTATATATTCATATCAATCTCGTATCACGTTTCTCATGCTCAATGAAATGTAAATTTTATATATAAGGATATTTTGGGAAATTTGAGGTGTTGTAGTAAAATAGCTTGTAATTACAGACTAAACATATGCCAGCGCTGCATGGGGAAATGGAAACGCACAGATTGCTGGCTGAATATGTGTCTGATAAGGTGTTTTCAGTCGTGTAGTGTGACGTCGTCTCTGTGTGTGGCCCGTGGATTACTCCAGTTTCTATGTCAACAGGCTAAAAGAGGACTAACCTTGATCTCTGACTGCTGTTTGACACAGTAGAGCAGTGTCACCAAAGACTGAGCTGAAACACTGATATCAAACTCACTGCATTGATTAAGCAGTGCCGTGTGCAAACAGATGATGCTAGAGAACTTCACAAACTAACTGTTCTGAAACGGTTTTGTCATGACTCTTAACCAGCTGATTTTAGTGATGAAAACTGGCCACCAAAAGTTTGGAATAATTACGATCTTTGACGGTTTTGAAAGGAGTCTCTAAATCTCACCGAGGCTGCGTTTATTTGAGCAAAACTTGGGTAAAACCTTTTGTTCTATGATTAACAGACATCACCGCAGCTGGTTATTGTTGTTTTTAGCTGCTATTACTTTAAGAGCTGCCGCTGCTGAACATGACAGATCTGACATGCTTCATATTTTCTCACAGAGCGCACAGCTGCATTTGTACATGCAATAGCACAGCACGCGCTATGAGCACAGAATAACAGCTGACAGGACAGTGACGTGTTTTTAAAATCTGACCACAGTTCAGTGTTGTTCTGCTGAAGCTCCTCGTTACTGTTTCTGCTTTTGTTTGAATCCCGCCTGGCGCTGAGGTCAAATTGAGTGTGCATCTGAAAAGGCTCCTGTTTGATGTGGTCGCAAAGATGTTCTGCGTCTAAATAAACGCAATTGTTGTCATGAAAAAAGTGACCGAAACAGCAGTTGTGAGTGGGGTGGCCAACCCAAGCCCCACCCCTGCGTTAACTGCATTAAGCATTTCAACATTTCAACATTTAAACTGAAAAAATTACTCTCCTGTTAACGCACTAATTTTGACAGCACTAAAAAAAAAACATTAAATTGATCAAAAGTTAAGTTACAATAATGTATAATGTTACAAAAGATTTCTGTCAAATAAATGCTGTGCAGTTAACTTTCTAAATGATCAAAGTTTCTGCAAAAATATTTTCAGTATTAATAACAGAGCAGCAGTAGAGGAGCGTTCATCACCTGAACTTTTACATTCGACAAAACCTCTGCCATTGTCTTTAAATCCAGATCCATCGTTTCAGAATCTGGAACATAACAAACCTCTGTTCTGCTTAAAAATTGTGCTTGTTCTGTCTTTCATTTGAAAAATATTCTCTTGGCATTATGACCAGAGTTGTCAGGTCTGCGAAACAAAACTCGCCCAGTGGCCAGTCAAAAACAGCCCAAAACCCAATGAGGCATTCTCACATATCAAAACTCAATATATGCCACTGCCATAAATACTTATTTTTACAGTAATTGGGATGTTTCATGCACAGCTTGTAAACCACTAAATAATAACAATCATAATAACAGGAGCTCACAGGTGCTGAATGACTCCCTATCACACAAAACTCATCACGCAGCACAGTTTATCATTGGTAGAGTAAAACAATGGGTAAAATATTCCAATTCATAGCTTTCAGACACGTCTCGAAGACCCAGAGGGCAAAACATCCATAGAACTGCAGCACAAGCATGTCAATTTTCCATCTGTTTCACAGCCCCAAATATTTAAATCACCTCAAAAGAATAAAACAAAGGTATTTCTGAACAAAATGCAACTTTTGGCCATTTGCAATCCATATTAAACACCCGCGGCAATATTTCAATCTTAAACAGTGCGACTTAAAGTGCCATAATATATTTAAAATAGTAATATTAAAAGATCAAATTCAGTAATCTCAATATTAATGATGCATAATTTACACAGGCAAGCAGATGAGAGGGAAGTCGTGGCCTAATGGTTAGAGAGTCAGACTCGTAATCCAAAGGTTGTGGGTTCGAGTCTCAGGTCCAGCAGGGATTGTAGGTGGGGGGAGTGAATGTCCAGCGCTCTCTCCACCCTCAATACCACGACTGAGGTGCCCTTGAGCAAGACACCGAACCCCCAACTGCTCCCCGGGCACCACAGCATAAATGCCCACTGCTCCGGGTGTGTGTTCACTGCTGTGTGTGTGTGTGTGTGTGTGTGTGTGTGTTCACTGCTGTGTGTGTGTGTGTGTGTGTGTGTGTGTGTGTGTTCACTGCTGTGTGTGTGTGTGTGTGTGTGTTCACTGCTGTGTGTGTGCACGTTGGATGGGTTAAATGCAGAGCACGAATTCCGAGTATGGGTCACCATACTTGGCTGAATGTCACTTCACTTCACTATGAGGCTGGAATATGAACTCAATCTGCTTAATGGTTCAGTGTTTTCTTTATAATACTTAACGTGAAACTTTGCACATTGTGTTTATATTCTGGGTTCATCCTCTTGCCTGTACAAAATATACATCATCAATAAAGTGTCCACTGAATCTTGCCTATTAATATCTGCATTTTACTACATTATTACTTGATGCAGTCAAGCTTTAACTGGCGGTTAGTGCAGCTAAGCTTCGTTTTGCCCTCCAGGTGGGCGTTCCTATAAGGGTGTGACGTCACATGAAAACTATCAATACAGCATTTCAGTCAAATGCAGTTTATTCTGTATGTCAAACCTTTAATCTGTGCGACCCTTGGCAACAAACGTTAAGATGCCACGTTTTACTTGATGTTGTCGGTGCAGAGAGAGAGATAACTCGTCCATCTCTGTTGCTTGTGCATAAACAGCGTCTGTGGATTACGTCTTACCTTTGATCTTAGACGCGCACCTGAGACACAAGAGCCACAGACTGCTTAGAGATTTATCCTGATTGTGCTTTAAGCCTTCGAGCCGTGCAGGTGCTGCCATATGGCCAGAGAGCGTTCGTAAGGACGGACGTGACATTACCGCTCCGCACAGCTGACCTTAAGAGAAAATCAAAGCCGAGCAGAGATCTCTGACTTTGCTGACTGTTGACTGTGAATGTGCTGGAGCTGATGGAGTAGGTCTAGCTGGGCAGCCATCCTGCGGATGAATTATGGGAATAGGCAGTTCCTTTGCTCCCCGATCAGATCAGATCTTTACTATAAGGTATGTGCTGTTATTCGTTGTTATTCCACTGAGTTTAGTGCACAGAGTCTTTCGCAACGCACTCTTGAAGAGTTCCCAAGGCTGCTTAATTTGTTGACATAAGACAGCCTTCTGTCATTAGCTGTATTGAGAGCATGTGTTTCCCATTATGCTGCTCTTGTACAAAATCTGTCCAATGTCCTCGAGCACACATTCCCAAATGAGGAACAATGACATACAGTCTTCTCTGACTGTGAGTGTCCTCTCATCGCTCTCAATGAGTGTGAAATCAGTGAATTTGACATCGTTTGCTTTAACAAACCGTCTTTAGCTATGGGCTAATTAGATGTTTGCGGTGCTAGGGTTACTTCTGTGTTTCTTCATGTGATGATTTAATCTGAAGTGACTTACGTTGGGCCCTATGAGTTTATGTATTCATTGTCTATTATTGACAATGTGGAAAACATGGACGGAATCACAGAATCCAGTCATAAAAATGGAATTTACTGCATAACGCAGAATATCACAGAATTTGACATATTTTGGATGAATAAATCAAAAGTAGGTCAGTAGAGTTAAATAGAAACGTGATATGGAAAAAAAGCATTTCATTGGGCCTTAAAATTGTAATTTTTGTTAAACTTTTAATAAATTTCAGTTAAATTGTTTAGGTTTCATGCTTTCAATAAATTTTACAAGCTTTTTTAAATTAATAAAATTTAATTTAACCATTAAAACAGAATCTAGAAAAATTTGAACGAAAAAAAACAGAATTCAGAATAATCTAAACTTAGATTTAAAAAAAATAAAAATAAAACCGAATTTGGGAAAAAAATAAAACGGATTTCATACTTACGATGTATATCGAGCTATAGATTGGGAATTCAACCTTTCCCTGAGCTCTAGAAGACCTACTGCTACTATTATTTAAGCTAATTGAGATTTTTTTTTTGTGATTGGTTGTATTGTGAAAGATGCTGCAGTATACAAATAAATGGTAAATTGGGAATTAGGGGTGTCAGTTTAATTTTGTTTTAGGAAATTCCAAACGTGATTGGCATTTAAAATAATCATCCATTAATCAATAACTTGCATGATTCATTTTCATGACTTCGTGGGGATGTAGTCTATTTTTATCCACAAATTTAATACGTATATCTAAAAAATAAGTGTGTTGATTTTTCCTCAGGTCATTGAATTCTAATATTAATTTTAGTTTAATTTCAGTATTTAACATTAATTGTACTTTTTGTATTAGCATCAGTTATAATGAAAGACTGCAAAGCATCGTTTATTTGTGAAACAAATCAAATTCACAAAGAGAACATTGTGGAAAATAATCTTAATTGGATAAAGCAGATCAGATGTTGAAGGTTTCCTCAGGTTAATAACTCGCTCTTCCTTCTCTCAAACTCAGAGTGAGCTTGACTCCAAGACAGAACCTGTCCAGAATCATCCTGAAAGGAATCTTCCAGGGGGTGAAGGTGGTCCGGGGGCCCGACTGGGACTGGGGCAATCAAGACGGTGAGACTCGCTCGCTAACACCTCTGATTTCAGGTTCAGCCGTGTCTCAAAGGCTTAAAGGAATGTTCTGGATCTGTTCAATGCAGCATCTGTATAGCAACCTGAATTTCATTAGCTAGAAGAGTTGAAGTCTGTGTCATGTTGGACTCTTAGGATGGACATTTGCAGTTTTATCATTGCCTTAAAGGGATAGTTCACACAAACATAAAAGTTCTGTCATTAATTACTCACCCTCATGTCGTTCCAAACCCGTAAGACCTTCGTTCATCTTCTGAACACAAATTAAGATATTTTTGATGAAATCTGAGAGCTCTCTGCCCCTCCATAGACAGCAAGGATCCTAACACCATCAAGGCTCAGAAACGTAGCAAGGACATTATTAAAATAATCCATATGACATCAGCGATTCAACCGTAATTTTACGAAGCTACGAGAATACTTTTTGTGTTCAAAGAAAACAACAAATAACAACTTTATTCAACAATTCGTCTCCTCCACGTCACCCTATAGTGCCATTTTGGAGAGTATAAAAAAGGGAAAGGGAAGTGGTGTGTGGCCAAGTATGATGACCCATACTCTGAATTAGTGCTCTGCATTTAACCCATCCAAGTGTACACTCAGCAGTGAACACACCCCCGGAGCAGTGGGCAGCCAATGCTGCAGCGCCCGGGGAGCAGTTGTGGGTTCAGTGCCTTGCTCAAGGGTCTCACCTCAGTCGTGGTATTGAGGGTGGAGAGAGTGTTGGTTATTCACTCCCCCCACCTACAATCCCTGCCGGCCCGAGACTCGAACCCACAACCTTCAGGATAAGTCCAACTCTATCCATTAGCCACGACTGCCCTAATGAATGTTGTCTAACATACGTAGACAACATATGAAACGAATGTATGTTGATAAGCTGTTTACGTAGTTTATGCATTGATCTGAATGTAAACAGATTATCAGCATACATTCGTTTCATATGTTGTCTGCGTATGTGATACTCTCCAAGAGTCATTATTTTTGTTTTCTTTGCACACAAAAAGTATTCTCGTAGCTTCGTAAAATTATGGTTAAACCCCTGTGGCCGGTTGCACCAGCTAGACGTAAAAAAGCTTTATGTAAGCCATACGCTGGGCTTTGCAATGTCCAGCTTTACGATAAATATTTACACCTATTGCACCAACTAATACTACGATCAGGCACAACAACGATGGCTGAGACGACTTCACGCTACAACGGCTGCAACTAATATAGAACTGAATTGCTCAAGACATCATAGCACATGAAGCCACCGCGCCATGATTTTATTGAGTAAACATTTTCTAACAAGTCCACGTTTTTTATATCTGAAGTCTCCCTGCACATTCCCATGACAGATTTCTTCAAACGAACATTACAAACGAAGTCAGCAGGTTAAGTACAATTTAATGAATGTATGTTTCTCTCTATTTATGATTTTTTTTCCAGCTGATTATCAACTTTATGTAGAATGAATGTCTTTCCTGAAATTTACGTGACATTGCTTTACTGACGTCTTTCTGTGCCTGAAAAAACACATTTATAGTTTGTATTTCGTGATAAAACTGACAGAATTTGAAAGCTGATACTTTATTTCTGATTAAAAGTAACAAAGCACAAAGCTTACTGCAATTATGGCAGGCACGCTACGAATAATCAATGGAATTAAAGACATGAAATATTTGGCGTAAGATTTAGTCTCAGACGTAGCACTACATCGAGACATAAATTCTACGCACGACTTAAAGCGCATTTTACGTCCAGCCTAGCCTTACAACCGGGTGTACGTCCAGCTGGTGCAACCGGCCCCAGATGACTTAATGATGTTCTTGCTACGTTTCTGTGGCTTGATCGTGTTAGGATCCTTGCTGTCTTTGCTGTCTCGGATTTGATCAAAAATATCTTCATTTGTGTTCTGAAGAGGAATGAAGGTCTTGTGGGTTTGGGATGACATGAGGGTACTACTAATAGTAATTAATGACAGAATCTTCATTTTTGGGTGAACTCTCGCTTTAACCATTTCTGGTCCTGCAGAGTTTAGTTTGAAGAAATGTTTTTAGGAAATTCTGGTTGAAACGGTTGAAACTCTCCAGGATCAGGAATCAGAAAGTTTTTTTGGAAAGGAAAGTGACTTTGTTGTTGTTTTTTCGCATTATATGTGAGATGTAAGATGTGAAGACTTTATGGCAGATCAGATGTTTGAGCTTGTGATGCTTTATCATCCGTTGTGCTGTTTCTATAAACACTTGCACATGTTCTCGTGTGAAGGTTGTGTTTTAACATGTATAATCACTTCAATGACGAATGAGTCAAAATGCCCATGTGGAGCTCATCGAGTGATCCCTGCAGACGTCTGTAGACAGTGAGCTTCTCTTCCTCTGAAAGCATATTCTGGCTGTCATCGCTGTGGCGTTAGTGTTGGTTAGCTGTTGCTGAACACTTGTGTTAGTTGGTGGTGGTTGTTATTAATGTTCATATTTCACCCAAAATCAAAAGAGAAAGTAACAAAGGTTTCCATTAAGAAAATTCAAACTTTTCTTAGGGTTTAAGACATTAAGATGTTTGCATCATGACATTTTCATTGCGACCATGCACGTATTTTACATAAAGAAAATGAAGTCTACTTTTAGGACTATTGAGATATTTTCAAAATAAGATTAAGAAATGTTATGATTAGAATTGGCTGGTCATAAAATATATTTGTTTTTCTTTATGCAAAATATGACTGCTTATTTGGTGTGATTTTGGGGTAAATCTTGAGAGGTTTTGTGAGATCTGTCTGTGTTTGCCATAGCTTTTTGAGCATTTTGTTGTACTCTTGTTGTTTGATTATCCTTTCATTGTGAAAAGTGAAATACATTGGCTTTGTTCAGGTTAAGTATTCAGATGTCATAACTCTTATTTGATTGACAAATGACATTAGATGTTGTGATGACTGGCTTTGGTGTGTTTTGGTTGTTACACCTCTTTACTCCGATCCAGTGTCAGAAACAGGCAGTATTTGCTCCCTGGAGTTGATTTTATTCTTTTCACACAGGCATATTTTTATCCAGTCACATGAAACTCAGTTTGAAATAGAATTATGACTGATACTTGTATAAGCCAATCAACATCACATTCAAAAATAGCTGTAATTGGTAAGAACACAGTAGCATGATAACTTTGCTTACATGACTCTATGAAGAGGAGACTTAAGCTGCTAAAGTTCTTCCAGTAAGTGTTTACTGCCTGGTTTTGTGTTTATCTGCTCATAAACGATGTGTGTAAGGTACTGCTAAGCTTGTCGTCGCGGTCAGCTCCAGCACACACCCTCACGTCACCGGCTCTGGCTCTCTTCACACTCACGTAATGTTAAGGGCCTAATAGCAGTTTTCTGCCATTCACACAGACAATGGTGATAATTTGAAGTTATTTTTTTTTAAACCAAATCCCAGTCAAAATGTAACTTGTCTCACATTTTGGGAGTGTTTAAAGTTTTCCATGGAAAACCACTTCAAATCAAAACAAAAGCATGCACATCCCTGGAAAAACTCTCCAGCAGGGTGTTTGGCAAAAAAATGATCATGAAAATAGAAAAAAGTCAGCACACCTGGGCTGGGCTTTAATAACAGACTATCACATAAGATATTCTGCTATTACATTTTTGTATTTTTGGAGCCCCGGTGTGCTGATTTTTCTATTTTCCTGAAAAAAAGAATGTGACCGAATATCTAAAAATTTAGCGTATAAACCCGCAGGCATTTTCTACACAATTAAAAAAATTTCTAGACAATTTTTTTGCACTCTCATTTTTACATAGCTGAAATATTTTAGTTCCTTTCAGATGCATTTACTGACCATGCTCTGCTCTGATCTGATATTTCTAATTTCTTTCAGACAAAGTGCCTGCATGCTGATTTTTAAACCTTTTTTTCAAAGTTTTCTCCCGTCTCTCAAGCTTATATAATTCAAAGGCTGCTGACGTTGGTCTGAGTCTCCTCCCCTGTGCTACTTCTGTGTGTGTGTGTGTGTGCGTGCGCGCGAGCAGGAGGTGAGGGGAAGGTTGGGAAGGTGGTGGATATTCGTGGATGGGATCAGGAATCAGGTCGTAGCGTGGCTAGTGTCACATGGACCAATGGAACCACAAACGTGTACAGAATGGGCCACAAGGGCAAGGTGGATCTGAAATACGTGTCGGATGTGCTGGGAGGATACTACTACAAGGAGCATCTGCCCAAATTAGGTAAGAGCGGCAGTAAAACACAGCCAGCGAGTGATATTATTTTGTGCAGTTATTGCAATATATTATGTAATATTATTTTAAATATTCAATAATTGTGTCACTCAAAAAAGCAATGAAAAATACCACACACTCAGATGAATAAATGAACCATTTCAGAACAAACCGATTCATTAAATTGTTACCGGCCATGCTGATTTGTACCTTAGTTCAATATTATAAAATATTTTGATGTACTGTTTTGTCACGTTACATTGTAGCCTACTGAGAAATGTAGTGATGGTACTTTTGCTCCCCAGCGCTGGTGTTTGATGGCATTTTATTTGATGTGTGCGTGTGTTCGTGCGTGTGTTACTGTGTGTGTGTGTATGTGTGCGCGCGTTATTGTTTGTGTGTGTGTTATTGTGTGTGTGTGTGTGTGTGTGTGTGTGTGTGTGTGTAGGCGAGCACGCGGAGCTGCAGCGGCAGGAGAGCGCAGACAGTCACTCGTTCCAGCAGGGGGATAAGGTCAAGTGTCTGCTGGAGGTGGATATCCTCAGACAGATGCAGGAGGGTCACGGCGGCTGGAACCCAAAAATGGCAGAGGTGAAAATCAGCTGTTCACTTTTTAATATATGTTTCTGATTTTAAACCATGTGTTTTTGTAATTCTAGTCATGAGTTGTTTTACTTATTATAATGTTGTTCATAATAACTTTCTTCACGTTTAAAATATCTTTGCATTGACTTGTACCTGGGCCTTGGCTTCTTTTTAGTTGTGATAGTGTCTCTGTCCACATTATGCCTACACTTTATTATAGTATTAAATTTTAGTATTATTATTTATTATAAGTATCTAAGTACTTTATTATATTATTATTCCTAAGACAGTAATCTGTTACTTATGTAATACGGCTGCACTATCAATTTAAAGTAAATGTAAAAATTTGTATTTCACAGTAAGTATATTCATTATTTT
Organism: Barbus barbus; assembly: GCF_936440315.1. Classification (NCBI taxonomy): domain Eukaryota; kingdom Metazoa; phylum Chordata; class Actinopteri; order Cypriniformes; family Cyprinidae; genus Barbus; species Barbus barbus. Next base: position 1,707,272 of record NC_136757.1, read on the forward strand.
TTATAGTAAAATTGCAATACTTATGTCTGAATATCTTTTTTTATCACTTTGTTTTGTGAGATTGACCTATCAAAATGAGAGTTAAAAACATGCATCTCACAAGGTTTGTCATTGTGAGCATTTCACTCACATCTGTGACTAAAAATACATGTGTGCAAACTACAATGCATTTAGGAGCATGTGTGCTAATAAGTTTCCTAAGATTGTATAAAAACAGCTTACTTGTCATTTTAGGGGGTTTTATAATTTGGGGAAGAAAAGTCCTGCAATATGTATAGTTTTTATTTTATTTTTTTCTGGTTAATATCGGTAATTTGATACCACACAGTTTACATGATCTAGCTCTTGATTTTGTTGTTATTATAATTTTTTATTTCTTTGCCATGAGGCAAACATATGTGACCCTGGACCACAAAACCAGTCATAAGTGTCATTTTTTTTAATTGAGATAAAAAAAAAAAGCTGAATGATCTTTCCATTGATGTATGGTTTGTTATGATAGGACAATATTTGTCTGAGATACAACTATTTGAAAATCTGGAATCTGAGGGAGCAAAAAAATCTAAATATTGAGAAAATCTCCTTTAAAGTTGTTCAAATGAAGTTCTTAGCAATACATATTACTAATCATAAATTAAGTTTTGATATATTTACAGTAGGAGATTTACAAAATATCTCCATGAAACATGATCTTAATATCCTAATGATTTTTGTCATAAAAGAGAAATGTATAATTTTGACCCATACAGTGTATTGTTGTCTATTGCTACAAATATACCTGTGTTACTGATGACTGCTTTTGTGCTGCAGGGACACGTATCAAAAATGCGCACGGTAAGAGCATCTACAGTTGTTCACGTTGGCCAAAACACACAAGAAAACGCGTTGTGAAAAAAATATCGTCGGCAATCACAGACATTCACGTTCAGATGGGATTAGTTTTCTCAGAGGATCATAGAGTTTGCCGAAAATAGATTAAAAAGTAAGTCTGTGAAACACACATTTCTCTAACGACCCCCTGTAAAACTAGTCCCGTCCAAACTGGGCTTTAGTCTTGTTTTGCGAAGTGTTTGGTATCAGTGCTTGTGTTTGACTCTGTTGTGTTGTGGTGTTGGTAGTACATCTCCAGAATCGGCACCGTGCACAGGATAACGGACCGCGGCGATGTGCGGGTCCAGTACAGTAACAACATCCGCTGGACCTTCCACCCCGGAGCCCTGACCAAGGCAAGCCCATCCCTCACAGAAACACAGCGTCTGTTTGTTCATCAGGCTATTTTTACTGTGAGCTGTATATATTTAGTTCCTCTCAAGCTCATTCGCAGACCGTCCCTATCGTGAACTGCTTTGTTTGTACAAAAAGCAAGCTGTAAATGGATGTCTGTGCGTGTTTCAGTCTGCTTATGTGTCAGACTGTGAGTTCTGTGCTGGCGATTAGCTGAAGCCTCAGACGACTTTGCCTAATTGGTCTTTAGGAAGTGTGTGTTCCTATAATAGTGGTGTGTGTGCAGGTGAACACGTTTGCCGTGGGTGAGCTGGTGAAGGTGCTGGATGACATTGACAGTGTGAAGAGACTCCAGGTGGGCCATGGAGAGTGGACGGACAGCATGGCTCCAGTAGGTTCCTTTACAGTCAAAATCACATTCATTTGTGCCAGTAAATGACTAACTTCCCAATGTTTTTGTGACTTTTTTTTAAACAAGATTTTTAAAAATATATATTTTAGATGTTTTTTTTTGTCTAGTATTAACCTTAAATGTATTTTATTGCTTCTTTTTAATGGTATGACTATTGTTATTCTGTTTTCAACAGAAAAGATAGCCTTGCTTCTGACATGGCATTAAAAGCAGACAGACAGACAGACAGGCAGGCAGACAGACAGGCAGACAGACAGACAGACAGACAGACAGACAGGCAGACAGACAGGCAGGCAGACAGACAGACAGGCAGGCAGGCAGACAGGCAGACAGGCAGACAGACAGACAGGCAGACAGGCAGACAGACAGACAGACAGGCAGGCAGACAGACAGGCAGACAGACAGACAGGCAGACAGACAGACAGGCAGGCAGGCAGACAGGCAGACAGACAGGCAGACAGAGAGACAGACAGGCAGACAGGCAGGCAGACAGACAGACAGGCAGGCAGACAGGCAGGCAGACAGACAGACAGACAGGCAGACAGAGAGACAGACAGGCAGACAGGCAGGCAGACAGACAGACAGGCAGACAGGCAGGCAGACAGACAGGCAGACAGACAGACAGGCAGACAGACAGACAGGCAGACAGGCAGACAGACAGACAGGCAGACAGACAGACAGACAGGCAGGCAGACAGGCAGACAGACAGGCAGGCAGACAGGCAGACAGGCAGGCAGACAGACAGACAGGCAGGCAGACAGACAGGTTTTAAACAAGAAACAGGAAGAGCAGCAGTTTTGAGAAAAGAAAAAGAAAATGTTAAAAATAGAAATGCAGGTCCATTGCCAAATCATGAGAGATTTACAACAATAAATTAAAAAGTTATTGCAAATTAAAAAGGCTTGATTATGTTTATAAAGGATGTGTTTATAGATCTTTTTAAAGAGATAATATATGTTATCCAGTAATTGCCTTTATAGACTAGATACTAAAAAAAGTTGTGCCATATTTAATTTATTCTTTCATGACTATTCAGTAACTAAACACATTTAACTTGTAAAATAAAAACCAATTCACATATCTGACCCTGGACCACAAAACCAGTCTTAAGTTTCAATTTTTCGAAATTGACATGTATACATCATCTGAGAGCTGAATAAATAATCTCTCCATTGATGTATGGTTTGTTATGATAGGACAATATTTGTCTGAGATACAACTATTAGAAAATCTGGAATCTGAGGGAGCAAAAAAATCTAAATATTGAGAAAATCTCCTTTAAAGTTGTTCAAATGAAGTTCTTAGCAATACATATTACTAATCAAAAATGAAGTTTTGATATATTTACGGTAAGAAATTTACTAAATATCTTCATGGAACATGATCTTAATATCCTAATGATTTTTGTCATAAAAGAGAAATGTATAATTTTGATCCATACAATGTATTGTTGTCTATTGCTACAAATATACCTGTGTTACTCATGACTGCTTCTGTGCTGCAGGGGGTGTATTACAGAAAGATCCTAACTTTAAAATCTTATCTTATCTGTTTGGTAACCATGGTAATTTCAGTTAGGACCACATTCAGGACAAAAGCTATTACAGAACAGCATTTCCTAAGTGTGTTATCTTATCTGAACTACAGATAGGAAAGGGGTATTACAGAAACCTCCTAACTTGACAAAAACCCCTAAAAACTGTCTTAACTTTAGGACCCCACAGCTGTCCTAACTTCAAAATTATTGGAAAGCTAACGGAAAAAAACACTTACAACTGTGCTGTCCGACAATGGTATTACATTTATTAATAGTTGAAAATGAACGAATATGTTTAATGGTAGAGAGTCTCTTGGAGGACCCTGAAGATGTGTTATATTTTGATGATAAAACACTTATAAGTAATTACAGACTGCCGCACAACATATTAGAGTTAGCACAGGAACTGCAACCAGCATTATAGAGACCAACAAAAGAGTCACGGAGCATTACTGGTTGTAGTGCAAGTGACTAATGCCTTACGTTTTTTTGCAAAAGGTGATTTTCAAAGTGAAGTAGCTTCTATTATTTTGCTTCCCTCATCAGCAGCTACTCAGTGTTGGTTGCTTGGGAGCAGAACTGAGAGTGGATTGTCCAGCTTGATTATGCCATTTAAGATTTCCTAACTAGAGATAAGATACTATTTACTACACTAATAAGATAGGATAAGACTCCCAAATCAAGTTAAGATTTGCTTCTGTAATACGAATTAGCAAAAAATCCTAATTTAACATATCATATCTTAAGTGAAGACCTAAGATAAGAAACTTTCTGTAATACGCCCCCCAGGGGCACTTCGCTTTGACAGGGCTGTGCACGCGAGCAGGACAGATACTATAGAGGCTATTCATTCATACAACTTGTTAATTCGCTCCTACGACATATTAATTTGTGGCCACTGTCTGGGTTTCATTAATTTGTTCCCTAGAAAACCCATGAATTTAAATGCGGGAGCAATTTAAGTCATAGTAACGAATTCTTAATTCATGGCCATGAAATCTTTAATTTTCCCCCACATGTTTACCATAGTAAGAGATGCGATTTAAAAAAAAAAAACCAATAAAACAACAATAGATGTGAAACCTGCGAACCTAGAGGGTGAGGCAGTGAGGATTTGGGAAAAAAAACAATAAATAATATTAAATTCGGCTTGATTTAAATGTATGTGCTCGAACGGCATGAATCCAAAAGCATGGTCGTGATGTAACATTTGCCTGCTAAGCAATTATTTCTCTTATTAACAAAGCTTTGTACCTCACTTGTGTCATAATACTCGCATTGAAATGTTTTAAATGGGTAACGGTGTGCTTTGCTGTTGCAACGCCGGTGGTTTTGGAAACGGATCACTGACCGCATGCCACAGCCCCACGCGCTGTACTTGCATTTGTTTGGGATCTTTTTATTTTAAATCCAGATAATGTCAATTGCAAACATTGCGACGATGTTTTAAAATAAAACAATGAGCACCATGAAACCATTTAAAAAGGCGCATTCAGCGGTCTCCGTGACAGAATATGAAACAAAGTATAATGATCCCGTGCGTAATTATGGCGCGCTCTCTTCACTTTATCAAATGATCATAATCACATCCATTCATTTTACGATCCTGCTACTAGCCTTTTACTCAGACTAAAAACCCCTTTCATTCAGGTGAGGAAGCTGGCGTTTTGAGTGGCATTTGCACATATATGCTACTGCATTTTTGCAGTGTTAAGGTTAACGATTAAACGACGATTGATTGTGGAAATGATGGAAAATTGACATCCCTAGCACAAACATAAACGCATTTATGTGGATCGGGGGTGCATTCCCTTCAGAAACAAATGGTAATCCTCTTCGTCTTCAGCGGCTCAGATGACGCGAGTAAATTACGACTGCTATGTTCAATATTACATCCAACAACAGAACACCTCAATCGCTTAGGAGTCATTCTTGTCTACATCTGTTCGGGCGTCAAACAATGGCGGGGCCTGGGTCTGTGTGACGTCACTCTGCCAAGAATCTGAGAGCCGCATGATTTGAGAAAGGGGTTATTATTTATCGGGATTAAAAAAACACTGGGTGGATTTTTATCATTATAGGGTGGTTGTGTACAAACACTGCCAACACACATTTCAGTTCAAACAACTTATAAAAGTGAATTTTGCATCCGATGACCCCTTTACTGAACACAAAACAAAGACAATCCAAAAAAGGCCAAAAAAACAACAAGGAACTAAACCAAAACCACGCAACAGCTACACACAGAATGTATAGACAGCGACCGACAAACAAAGACTGAAACACGGGTGTAAATACAGAGTAACCGGTCAGATTAATGAATTGCCATGGGAACAAGTGAGGGTGACTAAGGAGACAAAAGCAGCAGAGGAAGCAGGAACTAAACAAAGGAACAATACATCAAAATAAGAGTTAATAACACACAAAACAAGGGAACATGTAACAATTTGTTGAAGTTTGTAAAATTGGTGACAACTACTGTAATTCTGGTATCATGAAAGCACTGGTTTAACAACTTGTCATCTGATTTTTAGTTTAGTTGTAGCGTTTCAATGGTGTGTGTGTGTGTGTGTGTGTGTTCTCAGGCTCTGGGTCAGGTCGGGAAGGTTCTGAAGGTGTATGCAGACGGTGACCTGCGCGTGGCGTTCGGAGGTCAGACGTGGACCTTTAACCCCGCGTGTCTCTCTGCGCAGACTGGCGAGGTCGACGCCAATCTGATGACGGCTGAGAGCTCCAGCGAATCAGGAAGTAAGAAATCACAGGAAGTACCTGCACGTCTGCTGAGCTCATAATTACACAATGATCACAATCACTCTGTATGATTCATTTTTACTGGACTTTCTCTTTAACTCTTTTCCTGCCAAACAGAATTTCCCGGGTTTCTGTGTTTTCACTGTTATGCACTTGGGGGCGCTATAACGCATCTCCTGAATGAGTCTAGAATCACTCGATCAAAAACACAGATGAGGAAGACGCAGAAATGAGAGATCTCATATGTAAACATATGCATATGGAAAATCATCAACACTAAGCCACATGTAAATGAAAACTGTCTAATGTTACCGAGTGATATGTGGATCCAGGAAGTGGTAAAGGCCTGTGCAAGCTTTGGGATACTGATGGAAGCCATCTACTGCATCTTTGCTTTAATCATCGTACTGAATATGATCCAGATGTAGTATTTCATAAATATGCGATTTACTCAGCTTTTTGCTCAAAATGTTGCTTTTTTAAATTAAATCTACCTACATTCAAGTGTGGATAAAAAAGAATCCTTGAAGCTAGAATAAAACAGATTTGGTTTTGTTTAAAAGTAGAGGCTCTGATCTTTATTTTGATGTATTGCATGTTCGGATATTCATAAAACATATTCTGGGGGCCATGAAATTTTAGTGAAAACCATCAAAAATGCTGTCAGTGGTTGGCAACTTTTTTCAAAAATGCTGGCGGGGAAAGAGTTAATGTAAAAGAGAGAATAAGCACATCTTCTGTTCTCTTCCACACTGTCCTGCATGATACCAACGCTTGTTTTTCTCGTTTCAGCACCGTGTGTTTTTAGTTTTTAGTGTGTCTCTCTCTTTTTCTCTCCTTTACATGCTGTGCCAGTGCTGGATAGTTGTGATGTTTGATGCATGGTGACATTTTGACTCATTCTGACTGGTTTAGAGGGTTTTGAACTGTAGGACTGTGGGGAAGTTGTGGCCTAATGGTTAGAGAGTCGGACTCGTGATCCAAAGGTTGTGGGTTCGAGTCTCGGGCCGGCAGGGATTGTAGGTGGGGGGAATGAATGTCCAGCGCTCTCTCCACCCTCAATACCACGACTGAGGTGCCCTTGAGCAAGACACCAAACCCCCAACTGCTCCCCGGGCGCCGCAGCATAAATGACTGGCCACTGCTCCGGGTGTATGTTCACTACTGTGTGTGTGTTCACTGCTGTGTGTGTGTGTTCACTGCTGTGTGTGTTCATGGTGTGTGTGTGTTCACTGTGTGTGTGTGCACTTTGGATGGGTAAATGCAGAGCACGAATTCTGAGTATGGGTCACCATACTTGGCCGTATGTCTCATCACTGTCACTTTCAATTTTTCTGAACACAGAATGTAAATGTCTCTTTCTCTGTCGTTCAGGCACGGTCATTTCAGTCCTGGAGAAGCTGCTCTCTCAGTCCACGGAGCAGGATCATCCAGGCCGGCTGGTTATCGAGGCAGCGCATGGGAACACCGTTAAAGTGCGTGAACTGGTGCAGAAACACCCTGACAAGGTTAGTGCCTCATAGTCTGATTTAGTGGAAAGGAACCAGATTTTGTTTGCATGGGTTGTCCTAAGGGAGGGAATCTCCAGACGTTTCAAGTTATTTCTGGCTCTCTCTGTCTGAAGGGTTATAGCCTTTCCCTTTATAAACACAGCCCACTAGAGACGGCCCAGCAGTGCTCAGCTGTTTAGCTGCGTTTTCAAAAAAAGCAACCTCTCTGTAAGATACTGTACTAGAGACTACGGACGGCTGGTTAAAAGTCAGTTAATAAAGAATGGCTGTCCTCAGTGTGATCTTTTTCTGATTAAATTGATTATACCTAGATAGTTTGGTAGATGTTAAAAGAATAATTCACCCAAAACTGAAAATGTGCTCACCCTCGGACCAACCGAGATCAGGATGAGTGTGTTTCTTCATCAGGTTTGTAGAAATGTGTCTCTGCATCAGTGTCTCAGCAATGGATGCTCTGCAGTGAATGGGTGCCGTCAGAATGAGAGTCCAAACAGCTGATAAAAACATCACAAGTTATAAAGAGTTATAGATTATGGACTCGTATTCGAGTTAAAAACGTCTTCGTGCTGGATTTGTTTCAGCTTTTGTCTTCTCAAGATGTTAACTGATGGACTGGAGTGGTGTGGATTACTTGTGATGTTTTATTAGTGCGGCCCCCTAATACTCGACGAGAAGAGGTTTGGTCGACCAAAATGTATTCGTTGCTTAGTCGCAGAAAAAAAAAATCCACAGGAAGTGGCGAAGTCTGTGACCGACAGATCATTAAAGGCTGGTCTATGTGGTAATACAGAACATCGGGCAGGACATCCAAACGTTCAATCATTCATAGACCTCAAACATGGCTAATCACCTGAAATATGTTAGTAGCAGCAACTTTACATGGCCACTCAATCTAATGTTAACCTAGAAGTGTCTGTGTGGTGAGTGGAAGCTGAACAGTAGCTCACTGCAGGACAGATGGAGGCGCCAGTGCATCACTCGCTCTTAAAATACTCCCTCATTTTGTGTCATAAAGATAAGAGTAATATATTTCGTATCTGTAAAGACTCAGTTTATTTATGTGCAATCAGAATAACAACGAAACATTGCGCTTTTGTAATGAAAGCAAACAGGATGCACTTTCTGCCGTCTTGGTCTCCGTTAACTTGAGCGTGAAACTCTGTGTAGCAATGAAAAATATATCTATAAAGAGTGAAATGTCTACTTTCAAATGAACCAGTTCAAATGGAAAACAAATATTCTCATTATGTAGGCTAATTCTGTCAGGGATCTGGAAGGAGGACCCAATCGCTGAAGGAGTGACAAGGGTTTATTTACAAAACAGACAGATACAAGAGGGTAGTGAAGTGCACAGGTGACAGCTAGGGAAGACCACTGGAACAGCCTCAGACATCAACTGGCAGAAAACTATAGCAGCAAGACCAGGCAGGTGGAGAGAACCGAGCAAGGCACCATAGAGCTGAGCTCAGATACTTGTTGACCGTAAACTCTGAAGCAAACCAGGTGCCAGGCAAGGGAACCAGTGGGCAGGAACAGGAACAATACAAGACAGAACAGGGCTCCACAGGAACACAAATTACTCCAAGGCGGGCAGGGGAATAAACAAAACAAAAGGACTAATAAAAAGTAACAAAAAAAAATAGGAAATAATTCGTTTAACCTACACAAATAACTTAAAAATATAAACAAACAACAAACAAATATCAGGACTAGAACAACTAGATAAATACTACAATGCAAAATGATGAAAACAGACAAAATCCAAAAAAACAAGGAGCAAGACAAGAACATGGAATTACAAGGGACAAGACCAGGGCACAAGATCAAACAGGCAGGGAGACAGGAACACATACTCAGCCACATCCACAGACAGAGACAGCGAGGGCAAGAATGACCACGAACCAGCAAAAACAAGAAGGCAAGGGGAACTATAAATAGGGAGGAAGGCAAATGAGGAACAGGTGAGAACAATTAGACCAATGAGGGCTAACAAGAGGGTGTGGTAAAGAGGAAACAAGGAGGAGGGGCTAGAGAAGCACATGGCTGAGAAAAACATCAACAAAGCCATGTGCTGACACACAAGACAACATAGACACAGGTCACTGACTTCATCTCTTAAGCCGAAAACAAAGAGAGCACTAGTTTATCAATAAATTATTAAAATGTTAATGCAGCCTCCTTGCTGTTTTTCCCTGACACATTCATAATTATTATATCTGCCGGTGCGCTGTGGCAAGCTTTTTTCTTGAGTGCTTATTAGGAAATGTAGGCAATTGAAGGCTCATTATTATGATTTATATGGTTTAATAATAAACGTGTGACTCATAGTCGACTGATGCCTAAAATGAACGACTTTATTAGTCGACCAGAAAAATCTTTAGTCAAGGGCTGTTTGGACTCTCTTTCTGACGGCACCCATTCACTGCAGAGCATCCATTGCTGAGACACTGATGCAGAGACACATTTCTACAAACCTGATGAAGAAACACACTCATCTGTATCTTAAATGGAATAAGAGTGAGTAAACTATTTCATTAGTCTGATTGGAAGGTAAAGTCTAGGGCTGTGATGGTAAATCGTTGTAGAATTGATTCGTGGATTGATTCTGAGATTTCCGAACGCATGGCGATTCTCTCTGGAATCGATTCTGAGTTTAGATTTTAACAGCAGATGGCGCTCTACTCTAGGTTTTATCCACACACTCAAATGCTGATGAAGAAGAGCGCTGAAGAGCACTTGTGTGTTCGGCTGAGTCTGTAATCTCACCTCGGCTCAGGATGCTTTTATGACGCGAGATTAATGTAAACACAGCCCACTGTGAACACTCTTGTAATTCGCTTCAACCTTTTTGTATTTTATGAATGATTATTTTAGGTTCAAGTGTGTAAGGATTTGGAAACGAGCAGAGTACGGCTGTTTCTAAAGCATGCAGGGCCATCTGCTGTTCAAAACTAAGCTCAGAATCAACTCGAGAAAGAATCACCATGCATTCGGAAAATCTCAGAATCAATCCACGAATCAGTTCTTGATTCGCGCGATGCATCAATTTATTTTCCCAGCCCTAGTAAAGTCTTTGCAGACGTGTGTTTGAATGAAGGCTGTGTGTGACTGTCTTCAGGTGGATATTAAGAACCAGGGGAAGACTGCTCTGCAGGTGGCTGCCCATCAGGGGCACATAGAGGTGGTGAAGGCTCTACTTCAGGCCAACAGCAGCATTGAAACTAAAGATGAGGACGGAGATGCTGCACTACACTACACAGCGTTCGGGTGAGCGCCTTATAATTGTCATGCACTCAATTATAAGAAAAAGCTACATGTACCAAGTATTAGATGCAGGGCAACCTGTGTTTTTGCACTAGTGTTAATTTCATTAACGGAAACTATGGCGAAAAATGTTCATTGACAAGCTTTTTTTCCCATGACTAAAACGAGACGATGAGGAGACGACAATAAAGTCAATAAAAAATAACTGTGACTATATCAACATGCAATATCATTGACAAAAGACGAGACTAAAATGTATTGTAAAAAATAAAAAAAATATATATTTTTATTTCCATCGGAAAAAAAAGAACTGTTGCGGACTGTTGTAATCGCCTGTACTACACAAGCTTTCTTGTGTGCGGTTGCCAGATATCAAGAGTTCAAATCCCAAAATCAGAGCTCCTCTGTATTAAGGATGTTTTGCTTTATTTTGCAATCTGGCAACCATATGCGCACAGGCTCGCTCTTCATTGCAGAAGCGCAGACAATGATCTGAAAAAACAACAAACAAGCTGGAGTTTAGCGATCTACATGAAAGTGTCCTTCAGCCAGTCTGTGTTCTGTCACGAGATCTCGACTATATTGTTTGTGATTGCTATTGCTGAATAAATGCACTTACTCAACCGCTGTTGTTTTATTAGAGAAACACCATTGCAATTTGGAATTATTGGAATTACTTGGAATTCCATTGCTATAATATTTTTGTGTGTTTTTACCAGTTTTCACAATGTAGACAGAGAAGAGTGCATGTCTTTAATATTAATTTACATATTAAATAGCCTACACTAAATCAAAATCAAATTACGTTTCTGTTGGTTTGTGCTTATTGGTTAAAGTGCAATACCTAAAATGTAAAAATAAATTTCTCAAATGACAACAATCATTGTGATATCGCATCTTGTGTGCCATTAATAAGGCTGCCTGATGCACACCTAGTTACTTTTTATGGAAAGTAATGTTACGTTACTTTTGAGATGCTTTTTAAATCTGGGCAGGGCTTGCTTGTTTGTTTTTAATATAAAAAGTTGTTTTTAATACTGCTGAAGGAAATGTAGATTCAGGTCTGTACAGTAGAGGACGCAGATCAAACTAATCGCATGAAGAATATGATGCAGGAGAAGAAAGATCAACACTATTCAGCAATGTGTCAGTTTTGGTTAGTATGCTTGAATTGGATCATCGAAGGTTAGCAGCAAAGACATCGGTTAATTATTGCAGGTTTGTATAATATTCTGAGTTTGTATTTGTCTGTTTTATTGATTGTGAGGAACACTGAATGTGTTTTAGTGCAGGTGAGATGAGTAAATACATGCTGATATTTAGTCTGGAACTACAGTAAGATCATGTTCACACACAACGCTCTGCACTTACTCCTGATTTCTCTCAACATGGCAACACCAGAGCTGTCACTCAATACATGAGTAACTGGTGTTATTTATTTGAAAAAGTAACTCCGATATTTCCTTCTAAATTAAAAAAGTAATGCATACTTTACTAGTTACTTAAAAAAAGTAATCTGATTGCGTAACTTGCGTTACTTGTAATGCGTTACCCCCAACACTGGTGATGACTGTAGCATGTGTTGTGGCTTGTCGGTACTACAGTTTTTTTTTTTTTTTTTTTTTTTTTTTAAGAGTAAGTCAAGTCAATATTATTTGTATAGCACTTTTAACAATGCAAATTGTGTCAAAGCAGCTTTACGTCGTCTTGATATAGAGCTGGGTGGCTTTATATCAGCTTTACAGTATTTAGACGGGAAAATAGTTTGTCAAAATAGTGTCATTCCCCTCTGGCCAGACAAAATCAGCAGCTTAAATCTAGACTAAAGCAGAATCAGATTGTGCAAAGGACTCATCTGGTTCCTGTGGTCTTGTCCCGATGGCCGTCTTGGAGACAGGGTCTTCTCTGGGGATCAGTCTCTGGGGCTCATCTAGTAGAGTACACTCAGTTTTTGTATTGTAGGCAGTAATTGTACACTTGATGTTGATGTATTTGTATTTTGCTCATCCAATGTGTTTCCCGCTGTGTTTGTGTGTGTCTGATGTGTGGTTTGTGTGCAGGAATCAGGCAGAAATCGCGCGCTTGCTGCTCAGTAAAGGAGCCAGTGTGAACCTGCTGAATAACTCCATGTGTTCGGCGCTGCACATCGCTGTCAATAAAGGCTTCACGGATGTGGTGAGAGTGTTGACTGAGCACTCGGCAGACGTCAACCTGCAGGTTAGACAGGAAACACACCTCATGCTCCAGCAATGTTAGTGTGGCTGTTTGACTGATTAAGGAACTGGATCAGTGATCTGATTTGAGTTTAATTGATGTAGTTTTTTGTGATTGGATAATAGTGTGATATTTGTTTTATGTTTGTTTGTTAATGGGGGATTTGTGAACTCTATTGTTTTTATGTTAATGTGAAAAATGGCAGTGCAGAAGGCCTCTGTGGTGTGTTGCTGCTGGTGCTTTTGTTACTTAAAGAGTCCAAACTTAGAGTTTCATTTCAGATATCTTCAGTGTTACTTATAATCTACAGGCAGAATCATTCCATCTGAATTCATGGTTGGCTGATTCTTTTTTTTTTTTTTTTTTTTTTTACAACTAAATTGTCAAATGGCTACATTTACATTGTATTTATATTTTATTTTACATTAATGACACCTACTCTAGAAGGATGTTTTTCTATTAATAGTATATTAAATCGTGCATTATCATTATCATCCCATACATGCTAAACTCATAACTCATTTAAACATGTTTTCAGTAAATGCACAGTTCTTAAGTGCAGCATTTGCATGTTTCTCCTGATCCGAAAAACCTTTGGACTTGAAAAGCTACTGCTTCAGCACTTGCAGGTTGAAAGGATGAATAAGCAGAGCTGGACTCTAGACAAAAGTACTGTATAAAAGTTTCCATCTCTTCCAAGTCCATCTCTGTGAGTGCATGTGCTGCAATTCACAAAAAGTGCACACAGCCAAGAAAAGAAAGATTTTAGAAAAGAAAAGAGAGACTGAGCAAATTATGAGAGAATTTTCATTTTGGGGCGGCATACATTTAACATTTATGTAAAATTAGAATTTGTGGACCACAAAACTAGTCATAAGGGTCAATTTTTCAAAATTGAGATTTATACGTCATCTGAAAGCTGAATAAATAATCTTTCCATTGATGTATGGTTTGTTATGATCGGACAATATTTGGCTGAGATACAACTATTTGAAAATCTGGAATCTGAGGGAGCAAAAAAATCTAAATATTGAGAAAATCTCCTTTAAAGTTGTTCAAATGAAGTTCTTAGCAATACATATTACTAATCAAAAATGGACCATGCAACATGGTTTTTACTTAATATCCTAATGATGTATAATTTTGATCCATACAATGTATTGTTGGCTATTGCTACAAATATACCTGTGTTACTGATGACTGCTTTTGTGCTGCAGGGACACATTTGTGAAAACTAGATTCAGCAGTGTTCACTAACAGCAGTAATTCTGTGTTGTCAGGATTCATATGGAGATACACCCTTACATGATGCCATTGCCAAAGACTTCAGGAGCATCATTGAGATTCTGACTGTGGTGCCCAACATTGATTTCACGCAGCAGAACAACCGCGGCTTCAACCTGCTGCATCACGCCGCTCTGAAGGGCAACAAACTGTGAGTGCTTCTCTGATCCTCTGTCAAAGAGCAGCCGTCTTCCTTTATTACCTCTCTTATTACCTGATATTTTTTTGTGAAATGACACTAAACTGTATATCTGACTCAATTTTCAAATAGTCAACTGTCTCTCAAACACTCTTCTCGTATAAAGAAACCATACATCAATATTTCATGTCTTGTCAAGCAAGTGAAAATGATTGCGGTTGTCATGATGTTGCTGAATGTTTAGTCATCAACAAAACCATGTGACTTTACATCCTGACCCTACAGGTTACTCACCAGTCGACAGATGACCTCATCAGGAACTAAAGCATTTAAAACAAAAACTCTACTAAAGAAAAAACATGCAAATAAAAAAAAACAGCTAAATGTCATTGGAATAAAGATGGAACAAGAATGATAGATTCAGTAAAGAAATAAGCTAAATCACTTAAAAATGAGGATATCTAATACCCTTTCCTAGAAGTTACATCTTTAACTTCTTACATTACTTACTGTTACGTAACTTACATTATATTACACAGTCCTGAAATAATGCAATAAACATTAATTTTACAACATTAGATGTAACATACAACCCTAATGTACACAACTGATAAGAAAAAAACAGTTATTTCAACAAAAAAACTTCAAATGTGATATGTAACACATGGAATTATGGGAATGTCAATTTACTGTTGTTTACTGTAAATTATACATTCTTTTTCACTTCTGAAAACTGTATGCTACCGTAAAATTACATGTAATGACCAATGCCGTTTTTCACAGAATATAGTAGGGGAACTTACCGGTAACCAATAATTAGGTTTTTACTGTAGCATTTTTACAGTCTTTTACCGTTAAAATAACAGTCACTTTTTACAGTGTATAGATGACCTCACAGCTAACATCAGCTGAAAGCTTTGAAACTCCCTGTCAAAAAATGATTCGAATTTCGATTGTTCGGCGAATTTAAAATATAAATCCACATTCGAATACAAAAATATTGCATTCGACTGTTAGGTGTTCGTCAGGCAGCTTTCTCAGTGGCGCACGAGATGTGATGATGATGTAAGTGTTATTGCATTTTAATGGTTTTTTAGCCTACCCAGTTGAACCCACTAGATGCGGCGCTGCTACGTTGTTCATTCAAAATATTGCGGAAAAGAGAACATCAATGCGGAGAAGATGTTGTTTACAGCAAAACTGAAACCAAGCCGTTCACACAGAATGCAGATTTATCACATTTTCTAGAGGGACATCTATCACCGTTGCACTCGCGTCTCGCACAAGAGCCGCATGTTTAGAAAGCATGTAAAATTAATGCAAGTTCAACTTATAAAAAACATGTCTCGAGATTTTATGGCGTTTTTTTCCATTCCACTGCATCTCATGTTTTTAAATGAAAAAGTACTGTTTGTGATTGGTGTTCGGTCCTTTGTATTAAACTATACATGCATACATGATGCTGTTTTGTTTCTAATTCTAGTTGCGTGGTAAATACGTGCAAGCTTGTACACATTTCCTCCGGTGTCACGAGAATGTGACCCAGATTCTTTCATAACGGCGACACGGTTGACTTAAAGAGCCACAGGACACATGTCTGTCACACAGCGTCCCTCCCTCTGCCTCGCACACACTCCTGGAGTCACACTACTCATGATTTACACACATACCACACGTTCCTGGATCTGTGTCCTTGTTGGTCCTGGAACAGCATTACTATGAAGCAGTCAGACTTGGCTTTCAGTTTAGGGTTAGAGCTAAGTCTGAATTAAAACATTGTGACCGGCTGGGGCTGTACAGATTTTGGTTGGCCGATAATGATTTATTTATCATAAGTAATTGAAAATTACATGTTTTATTCATGTTATTACAGTGTAAACTTACCACATAATACACAATTAACCCTTCAAAACATTCAAGAATTCATTTATTCACTTTAAACTTAA